>NW_015654494.1:333937-346049 GCF_001515625.1 Sinocyclocheilus rhinocerous
GGAGAATTACACACAAAATGATGTTGAATTGTCCGTTTTGACGATTATTCACGTAAACACAGTTGATTACGTCTTAAGTAAACGTAAACAGTAGGGAGAACGTGTATCAGTACATTGCATCCTTTGCAGCTGTGCATTCGGTTTTAAAGGGACAGCAGTTTAGTTGCTATTGTCCGAGTCATTGGTGTTAATCAAGCAACAAAAGAAAGACAGAAAATCACGCACTGCTCTTGACTGAAAAACTTTAGTAGCCCTAAAGATTAATCTAAATTTATTTATAGAAATAAATATGTCTGTTTGAAAGAATGAAGAATATGGTAAACAATTTGCTATA
Source organism: Sinocyclocheilus rhinocerous (assembly GCF_001515625.1). Classification (NCBI taxonomy): domain Eukaryota; kingdom Metazoa; phylum Chordata; class Actinopteri; order Cypriniformes; family Cyprinidae; genus Sinocyclocheilus; species Sinocyclocheilus rhinocerous. The sequence goes on from NW_015654494.1 coordinate 334,272, forward strand.
AAGAATGCATAATTAGCCTATATAACCATTGGTATTTCATTAAAAATAATACCATGTTCTTGTTCTTTATGAGAAGAGGTTTTATTTAATTTTAACATGAAGGCATGTTGTGTGTCACGCAGTTAAATTGGTGTCTATCATGCTAAAACCTTAATATCAAACCTAGCCTATATAATGAGTTTGGAAATTTTAGAGAAATGCTTCATAAATGCACTGTAACTAAACCCATTCTATTTTAGCCGACTAACTTTACTGTAGATTTAGTTTTACTAAAACTAGACTAAAACTAAAAACAATTCAAGATGACTAAAATATGATTAAAACTAAATGGCATTTTAGTCAAAAGACTATGACTAAAACTAAATCAAAATTTGCTGTCAAAATTAACACTGCTTCAAATCCTTATCCATTAATCACAAACGTTTGTAAAGGTCATGAAAATCAATTGGCCTATAATGAGCTTTGGCTCTTGAAAATGTGGTGTTTTTATAAATTGCTTTCTGGAAAGTAGTTTTCTAAAGTTCAGAGGTCAGTAAATTGCTGTTTATTCATTTCTAACGATCACAAAAAAAAAGATTAAAAGCTTTTCTTGAGACCAGAGCCATTAAAAATAAACCATTATGAAAAAATACCATGAATCATCCGAGGCAAAAAAGATTAATCTGGTTTAGAGTTGTTCTGTCAAATCGAAACCTCATTGACATTTAGCCGCTCTAAATGTGCCTTTATCTGATTAAAAACCAATTAGGCTTTTAAAATATTGGCTAATTGTTTTGCACAACTAAAATGAAATGTCGGTCAGGATTTGTTTGGCGCCACTGTAGATCCCATAATGCAGTGCGCACACCGTCGTGACACTCGCACACAAACTCTGTTCATAAAGTTATGAATCCTCTTACGCTCTGAGATATTTCGAGACAGCTGCCTCCATAGGGGCCAAATTGAAGAGATGTGAAATGACACCTGCGCTTATTACCTGCTGCGTATCTTCATTAGTTCCGTGTGTGTGTGTGTGTGTGTGTAAGTTCAAGCTCAGATGACTTAACCCACCAGAGCGTGACGCGTATCAAAAACGCGCAGCTGCGCCTCATAATAGCACAGGAGACGAGATATAAAGCCGTTGCTAAAGACATAAGTAGCTCCTTATGAAAGTGCTTTGCATAAATAGACTCGTTCGGAGGATCGTTACACACATGGTTCTGTCCGTCTGAACCAAAATCTGTAAAAAAAAACAAGGTGATGGTCTTTTTTTGCTCAATTTCGCTAACAAAACCAGACAAAGCCATGTTGAGCGTCTCTGCAGCAACACAGCAGAGTTTCCTTACTAAATGAATTTGAGTTTTGAACAAATCGGGTGAATCAATGATTCACTGATCCATTCATAAAATAGCATTTCTTACTTCCTGAATGAATCAAGTGATTCACTACGTGCTGAAAAGTCCCGAATCAAAGAGAATCAAAAGATGAATCAAAAGATTCACAAACCCACTTCGAAGTTCCGATCTAAATAAACCCAGATAGTACACGTATGTCTGCAAGATGTCTGTTAAAGATCACTTCATCTGGAGGGCATCTGCTGTGTACAAACATCTGATAGACGTCTCTAAGATGTCAGTTTTACGTACATTCTAAATCATAAACATCTTAAAGACATCTTCTAAACGTCTATTTGACATCTGATACGAAACGTCCTATAGACGTATTGCAGATGAGCAAACACTCTAAAAAATACATCTTGCAGAGGTCAAATAGATGTCTCCGTGATGTACGTGTGCTATCAGGGAAATGATTCACGAACAGAGTGCGTCCCAATCTGAAATGATTCACGAACCCACTCTTGAGTCCCGATCTAAATCAAAAGATTCACGAACCCGCTCCGAAGTTCCGATCTACTTTAGATGATTCGTGAATGGACCGTGTCCCGATCTGAAATGATTCACAAACCCGCTCCCGACTACCGATCTAAATCAAAAGATTCACGAACCCACTCTGAAGTTCCGATCTAAATCAAATGATTCGCCAACAAAGTGCTTCCCGATCTGAAATGATTCACGAACCCGCTCCTGAGTCATGATCTGAAATGATTCATGAACCCACTCCTGAGTCCCGATCTAAATCATGGACCTGCTTTGAAGTTCTGATTGAAATAAAATGATTCGCGAATGGAGCGCGTCCCGATTTGAAACGAGTCGTGAACTCGCTCCTGAGTCCCGATCTAAATCAAAAGATTCATGAATCTGCTCCGAAGTTCTGATCTAAATCAGACAAGTGTTAACGAATTAAAACCTACATGGTGTCTTGTTGGCGTTGATAGTCTTGTGGGCAACGTGCTAGAGCCGTTGTTCTTTAGGCGTCACGAGTTCGAATCCTGACTCGTGATGGTAAAAATCGTCTTATAGTTTATTTCATTATTATAATTGCCCGTTATTATATTAATGAAGTCAATGAAATGAAAAATACCAAATTCTGAACCATTTAAAATCTATGTTAAAATATATTTGCAAACAACATCGAGCAATAAAAACTTAATGCCGTTCTGTCTGTATGGTTATACCGCCTATATGTTCTGTTTTTATTAGAAGTCAATAAAAAAAGCTCTCCCCTCAGTGGTGAACTGTTAAAATTTCGAAACGTTTCAAAACAGTTATGACCTAACAAAGCCTTGTTTACTGAAATCACGAGACTCTGGCAGTTTGAAACACATTCCGAATCAATGATTCGAAACAAAAGATTCGTAAAGGTTTCGAAGCTTCATGAAGTAGTGTTTCGAGCGCACTCATCACTTCTATTGACTTAGCTTACTAGTATTATGATATTCACTGAAATAAGCGGTAAAAGTATGATGTTTACAAATCAATTATTTAATTATATTTCCATTCCGAAGAGAACATCCAACACAAATCTGTGAACATATTCAGGTGACTTTTAATATGTTTATTCATTTGTTTATATACTTATTTTTTAAAATCGATTTTAACCTATTTAAATCTATCTATCTATCTATCTATCTATCTATCTCCGTCACTCCCTCCATCCATCTCTCTCTTTCTTTCTGTGCTGTTATACGTGATCAGCATCTCAATTTCCATCTTTGATGCTGGTGAAAGCTGTTTTGAAGTCAGCAGATGAAACGGGGCCCGGCGTGTCGAGAGCGGGTTTCTGCGTGACCCCCAGTGACCCCGTTGCCGCAGCGGGGCCGTTTGATGTGAACGCGCTCCCCCCTAATTACAGGCCCCAGACCGTCGCCGCCTAGGATAAATTCTGCCCGAGCAACGGAGCTGCAAGTGACAGCGTCGCTCTGACCCGTCTGTCTCTCTCTCTCTCTCGGTGCGGCCCGCATTGATATTCCACTTGTGTCGTTACGTCCAGAACAGGGCGCTGGGATCGTGCCAGATTCGCAATTACAGATATTAAAATGCATTTAGAGAAAGACAAGGTCTGCTTTGATATTACGGATCAGGGCAGTGAAATACTAATGGAGAATTTAGTGCCGGCCAAGCTGAGATCACCTGTCATGTGACAGGAAATGAACGGCCTTGCTGAGTCACTTATGTGGCGAATAAAACTAGATCAAGTTGGACATTTGTAGATTTAGTTTAATTCTATTCAAATAATTCTACTTACGTCTATTTTTGTTGTTATTATTTTAAAGTCATTGTTCATTAAAACTTCCAAAAGTTGAGACATTTTTGCACAAAAATGGATTAAAGATACATGTTTTGGATTAGTAGTTTTATTTTAATTTGATTAGAATTTTTAAACAATTTAAAAAAATGTATTATTTGTTGAAACTTCCAAAAGTTGACACATTTTTGCTCCAAAATGGACTAAAGATACACATTTAGTTTTATTTTAATTGTATTTTTTTTTTTTTTACATTATTTTCTTGATGTGTTATTCGTTAAAACCTACAAAACTTGGACATCCAATGCACTTTTTGGATTTGTGGTTTTATTTGAGCCCTGTTAAGATTTTTTAACATCATTTTTTAACATATTATTTAAAACGTCAGTTTTACACAGACTTTTTGCTCAAAAATGGTTTAATTTGGATTCAAATGTTTTGGATTTGTGGTATTATTTTAATTCTATTTAAAATTGTGAAACTTTTTTTGACTCATTACTTCATAAAACTTCCCAAATTCGAGACGTTTTTACGCAGAAATCGATTGAAGGTGCATGGATAAAACTTCCCAAATTATTTGAATTTTATTGGTATTTTTTAAACATCATTTTCTTGACTCATTATTTGTTCAGTTTCCAAAAGTTGAGACATTTTTGCTCAAAAATGGTTTAAATATGCACATTTTGGATTTAGTTTTTTTATTTGAATTTCATTATTATTTTAAACTTTTTTGCACAAAAATGGATTAAAGGTGCACATTTTTAATATATTTTAATTTTATTAAGATTTTTAATTTATTTTATTACAAATTTATTTTTGACTAATTATGTGTTAAAAATAAAAAAAATTGACATTTTTTGAACAAAAATTGAATGCAGCATAGATTACAGTTGAATGCAGGTCATGTGACAAGTTCGCAAACCATTGTACACTCAATGTTTGCTAAATTTTTAGCGTTACAGAATGAGTCCTGTTTCATATAATATTTTTCCCCAAAATGTAAACAGTATATTTACCATGTAAACATTTAGCATACTTAGCATTATTAAAATTCAAGTTGTATAATGTGTTATTTCTAGGGTTTCACAGACTAGTCGACTAGTCGATTAATCCAGTGTTTCATGTAAAAAAAAAAAGTTTTAAAATATTTTTAAATTGCTAAAATGTTCAAAAAAGCATCTATTATATAATATCCATTTCTGATGTCATTTTTGCTCATGGTTTAAATATGCACATTTTGGATTTAGTTTTTTTATTTGAATTTCATTATTATTTTAAACTTTTTTGCACAAAAATGGATTAAAGGTGCACATTTTTAATTGATTTTAATTTTATTATGATTTTTAATTTATTTTATTACAAATTTATTTCTGACTAATTATGTGTTAAAAATAAAAAAAATTGACATTTTTTGAACAAAAATTGAATGCAGCATAGATTACAGTTGAATGCAGGTCATGTGACAAGTTCGCAAACCATTGTACACTCAATGTTTGCTAAATTTTTAGCGTTACAGAATGAGTCCTGTTTCATATAATATTTTTCCCCAAAATGTAAACAGTATATTTACCATGTAAACATTTAGCATACTTAGCATTATTAAAATTCAAGTTGTATAATGTGTTATTTCTAGGGTTTCACAGACTAGTCGACTAGTCGATTAATCCAGTGTTTCATGTAAAAAAAAAAAGTTTTAAAATATTTTTAAATTGCTAAAATGTTCAAAAAAGCATCTATTATATAATATCCATTTCTGATGTCGCCAATAATTAGAGATGCACCGAAATTCCGGCTGCCGAAAATTAGTTCACCGCTAAGGTTTCACTTTCACGTGGTTTGACGCTCTGCGTGTTAACCCGCTCTATGCGTGTGCGCTCTGCTCAGTCACTCAGGGCCCACGTGAGCGTTCCTTGGCTCCACTCATCGGAAAAGCAAAGTCCACTCAAAAATCGAGCCAACAGGAAACATCGAGAAAAAAAAAAAAAAAAAACCTTTACTTACTGACTGCTTACTTGTCATTTTTTATTCAATTCAAAGTTTGAAATCAAGCTATCTCGTGGTACGTCAACAAAATAACCCCACTGTAAAATAAAAAATACACTGAGTGAGCAAAACTTTGTGAGATAGCTAGTTATAATGGTAATTAAACTCTGTTTACATATAAATAAAAGCCTACATGAAAATCTGTCATATAAATGGGTCTCTTCCTACTGATTGCCACCATTGATGGACAAAATTTTTAAATAATATTAAAAATATCTGTATGACAGTATATTCTGCAGTTCTTCCCTGCTGTAAGGAATATCTATACTTTTCAAAGTATCATATCGAAGTAGAAATTCAAGTATTGTGACAAAATTAATTTTGTTGGGTGCCACAAATTTGTTAAAATTTCCAAAGGGTGCTGCGACTAAAAAAATGTTGGGAAACATTAGTCGACTTTAATGCTCTGCCATGACTCTTTTAAGCTTGACGTCGACTAGTCGCTAGTCCTATAGAGGGCGCAACAGGATAAGAAATCATTGAAGTCCACATTTACGCTCTGTTTCCAAACAGTTAAAATGACAAATAAATGCATACTATGAAAGCGCTCCACAAGACATACGCATGTCTTGTGGAGCGCTTTCGTAGTATGCATTTATTTATTTATTATACCATTTGGATGCTCAAAATTGAACGGGAGAATGCACATTTTAAACAGCTTATTGTACAGGTAAGTTAATCGCCGTTTACGATTAACGCACACACATAGGCTACAGACAGTAGCTTGTACATCACGCGCAGATCGCGCCCACACAGAATCATTCAGCAGAAATGTATTGCCAACATTGTTCTGTGATTTCTCAAAAAATAGCTTAGAAACTTAAAAAGTTCTATCATATATTTCTTAGTAACTAAAACCCACAGCTTCACTATTAGTAGAGAGACGCTGCCAGGTAGAATTAATTCACACAAGCAATAGCTCTCTCTAATGCATTCATATAAATATAATATTTACTGTGCTGCTTTATCTGTACCTGATTTAGATGAGCAGTAATCTGTGAGAAACATAACGACCCAAAGACAAAAGAACTGTTAAAAATGAGCTGTTACAGCAGCAATAGCCATGTGTTATAGCTGTGCACAAGGTGTTCGAGTGTCAGCTCCAGGTTCAGGCTTATTTGTTCATTAATGACGTCATCAGCGACTAGTCGACGTCGACTCGACTTTCATCACATAAATGTCGACTCGAAAAACAAGTCTTTCAACCCCTTTCACACATAGGCCTATTTTAGCACATAAATGTGTTTAGCATACTAAACATTTTACTTGCCTGTTATAAAGAAAAATCATACTGTACACTATATTTAGCATACAAACATTTAGCATAGCATTTATCATTGTATGTTTAGCGTAGTGAACGTAGCTTCATTTTGTGTACTGATTGCAGTATATACTTATAGAAATATTTCTATATTTTTAATAGTACGTATTTAAACATTTAGTTTGTTAAATTTACTGCATGCTAAACGTTGAAGTGGTGTCTAGTTTCTACAGAAATGGTACTTGTGGTATGGTAGTATGCAATATTATGAATGTAAGCACAGTTTGAGAGTTGTTTTCAGTCGCTGTTTGAATACAAATGTCTTGTATGTGGAGTTTGTGTGTGTGCGTGACAGACGGAGAGAGAAAGACGTATAAGCCGTCCTCTAAGTTTAATGAAAAACAGCGTCGTGAGTTACTGGCATGCTAATGAAGCATCTTTGTCCAGTCAGGGACGACAAACTAATCGCTTCTCTCCTCCAAAAGCTCCTAAACGCTCCATTAGTCCAGAAGTGGATGAGGGATCTGATACGCCGAGCTCGGCTCTATTTATTAGCGTCTCTGAAATGGCTAGTCGCACACACACACACACACGCGCGAGCGTTTGCTAGCTACCTAAATGAGGCCATTTGTTCTGTTTATATATTAAGCTAATTGCAGTAACTAACACAAAACCCTAAAAGAAGTCTTTGAGTAAATTATGTTTAAGCTACTTTTTAGCTAACAGCTAATTCTTCCGTCTAGCTGCACGAGAAACTTTCTTCTCTTTACAGACAACTGGTTATTTTTGACTGGAGTTATAATAGACAGAAGAACTGGTCTCAGATCAGCTGCGGAAGGACCGTGTCCTCCGACCTCTAATAATTCTGCTGCTTCAAACCTAATTTCAGATACAATTAGCCTTTAACCTGTGAAAAGCCTTGACAGACCCGTGAAATCAAAATGGGAGTTTTGTGGCTTTTAGTCCATATCTGTTAGCATTAGCTTTGAGGTCATCGAAGTTGATGAAACTTTCAGCAGACGTACAAAATGTCTTTCTCTTCCTATAAATGAACCAAAAATAGTAATCTATATGATCTAGATTGACTAGCAATAGCACGTGGCAAATCATGGCTCGCCAGCTAGCATGCACAAGTGTGTCGTCTTTTGATGGTGACCTTCAAAAGATAGGCTGTTCTAAAGAGAGAAAGACAAACTTCATAAACTCGGCGTTCGTTTAATTTAGTTTTGCACTTAAAGCAGACTGCAGGAGATTAGCCGTAATTGTTCTTGCATACACAGGATTAGCCTTCGCCAGGTGTTCAGCTTCCCGCCAGAAAGACACTGAAAGCAAATGAGAGAATGAGTGATATTTGACCCATGATGCACCAGGGCCAGTTCAGATGATGAATCTAATGAACAACTAGATAGATAGATAGATAGATAGATAGATAAAAAATACTTTTTAAGTACGTTTTACTAACATTTCCATTAAGTTATAAAAACGTTATCTCTAAATGTTCTCTGAACATTTCAAACTTCCAGTTTAAAAAAAAACAAAAAAAAAACATTTATTCTTTGTTTCGCAAATGTTAAGGGAACATTCTGTTTGATCACTTGGCAAACGTTATGGGAATGTTACTTTTGAAAGTTCTTTGAACATTCAGAAACAAGTAGTTACATTTAAATAAGTTACACTAAAACGTTTTAGAAAAAAACATGTATAAATGTTTTCGCGGTACTACTAACGTTTTGTGAACAGCTAACTTTGAACAAATGTTCTATTAATGTTACTGGAAGAACATTTGTTCAGAACTTTGAGATAACTTTGCCAAAACATTTTGAGAATATTCCCTGATAGCTAGATAGATAGCTAGATGGATAGCTAGCTAGCTAGCTAGATAGATAGATAGATAGATAGATACCCATTTAACAAAAATATGTTGTATGGATGTTTTGCTTATGTTCTTATTTATGAAAATGTTATTTCTGAAAGTTCTCAAGTGAACATTTGAAACATCAGTTTTTTGTTGTTGTTGTTGTTGGCTTCGCAAACATTAAGGAAACATTCCATTTCGTCATTTTGCAAACATTATGGAAATGTTACTTTTGAATGCACTCCAAGTAGTTACTTTAAAAAATGTTAGACAAACGTCCAGCTAAATTGTTTCAGAAAAAAATGTTTCATGAACGATGTATAAATAAAATTTTTGTGCTAATGCTAATGTTACGACACTAGAGAACTTTGCCAGAACGTTCTATTAAAGTTACTGGAAGAACGTTTGTTCATAACAATGAGAGAACCTTTCCAGAACGTTCAGAGAACGTTTCCAGATAGATAGATAGAACATTTTATTTGATGGGTGTAACAAAGTTCGTAGTTCAGGAAGAAGGAGGCAGGAACCGGCGAACATTTAAAGAAGATTTTAATAAAATAAACAAACACAAAATGAAAGTAAAGCGGCAGCCCCTCGCGGATGACTGCCGCAAACAAAACACAAAATAAAATCCAGGCCTGGTCCTCTCTCGTCTTTCACTGTCGTAACTCCTCCTTTTATCCTTCCGGAGCTCCTCCATGGGACTCGAGACCGGTGAGTGGTGCAGGTGTCGCTCATCATCAATTACTCCACCGGCCTCGCTCCGTTCCCACGGCTCTCGGCCCCGCCCCCACTGGTCACAATGGGTATCCAAGAATATCCTTTCTTGGGTATCCTTTCATTCCCATTAAGTTATGAAAATGTTATTTCTGAATGTTGGCAAAAGTTAAGGAAACAAAGTTTTAGCATTTTGCAAACATTGTGGGAGCATTACCTTTAAGTGCTCTCTGAAAAATCTGAAACAAGTAGTTATATTTGCAAAATGTCAGATGCATCTCCAACAGAAACTTTTTAGAGAAAAAAAGGGTTTCATAAACGATGTAAAATGTTTTTGTTGTTAACATTTTGAGCCGCTGAAAAAAACCCCCAGCTAAAACCAGCCTAAGCTGGTTGGCTGGTTTTAGCTGGTCATCCAGCTTGGTCTAAGCTGGTCATAGCTGGTCAGCAGGCTGGTTTTAGAGGGGTTTTGGACACTTCCTAGCTGGTCAGGCTGGGAGACCAGCTGGAACAACCAGCTAAAACCAGCTTGACCAGCCTAGCCAGGCTGGGAGACCAGCTATAACCAGCTACTTCCAGTTTAAACCAGCTAAGACCAGCCATCCAGCTTAGGCTGGTTTTAGCTGTTTTTTTTTCAACTGTTTTTCAACTGAACATTTGTACTGCCTTTAAAAAAACCTTACCAGAATGTTCCCTGTTAAATAGATAGGCTAGATAGACAGATAGATAGAAATGATTAAAAAACGAGTCATTTTTAAACAGATTAGAGCATTAGTCTTGAGTCAATTCATTAAAACGTACAATGTACAACTGATTGACAAAATTTAATCAAACTTACCATCTCTAACGCCATTTTATTTTTGCTCCTGAAAGGATTATGAAACTAGTCCAACATATGAATATTCAGTAGCCTACATACCCTAGTTTATGGATAAATATATGGACAGATAAATCTTCATCTATTGTTGAGAATTAAAGCATATAAAGTGGGCCGATAAGAACAGAAGCCTCTAGAAGCCCTCGGGTTTTCTTAACGTGGCCTCAGATGTGCTGGCTCTCCGCGTACATGTAGCGCTATAAACCTCAATGACAGTCTGACATGTATATAAATATGCTGTATGATCTAATTTCTGGTATCTGTGGGTCATGGTGTAATCATAACTGTAATCAGTTATTATGGTGTGTGTCTGTCAGCGCGCGTTACCCTCCGAGGAAACCTCCGTGTTTAGCTGCGTTTCCTTCTGTATTTCTCACAGGATTGTAATTAGAGAAAAGCGAGGAAGGCAAGAAAACGCTTCCGCTGCTTAATTATCTGTGTATGTGTGTGAGTGTGTGTGCCGGCGCGGAGTGGGAGATTTCATTTGAATAAAATTGAATTTAATCACCATGTAGAGAGCGCGAGAGCAGGGGAAATATTTGCAGCCCTCAGGGTCAACATTACATGAAAAAGAAATTAAAACAAGTAAACATATTTCTCCTGTTTGCTGCCGTGGAGCTGGAGGGGGCTGCAAAATTGTATTTGCTGCTGTGTGAACAAATTTTTCACTCTGTTCCGGGAATATTAGCTCTCATCTCTGCCCCGTAGCCTTTCTTTGACATCTGCCTGTTTACGTCCTGTGAGCGCTTTTCCCCCCAAATTTACGTCCTGTGAGCGCTTTTCCCCCCAAATTAACGTCTAATCTAATATTCTGCCCAGTGTGTGGTAAGTGTAGATAGCTTTGCTGATTACAACAAGAGCGCTTGTTTGCACACTTGGACTGCAGAATTTTGTTGATTATTGACGGGAGCGACGCAAACTGCGCCAAGGTCGTCTTTTGTGGGTAGTTTTGTTTGTCAAGTGAACTATTGAAAACTGTTTAAAGGGGTCATATGATGTTGCTAAAAAGAACATTATTTTGTGTATTTGGTGTAATGAAATGTGTTTATGTGGTTTAAGGTTAAAAAAACACATTATTTTCCACATACTGTACATTATTGTTTCTCCTTTATGCCCCGCCTTTCTGAAACGCGTCGATTTTTACAAAGCTCATCGGTCTGAAAAGCGAGGTGTGCTGTGATTGGCCAGCTATCCAGTGCGTTGTGATTGGCCGAATACCTCAAGCGTGAGACAGAAATGTTATGGCCCTTACCAAATTGTGATGATGCCCTGTCCGGCCGGAGCGACGAGACAAAAACATTAAAACCCATTATAAACGAGGCATTTGTTGCATCCAGTGGGGACATAATTATGGATTATAATGACTTATACTGTTTTTTTACCCGTTGCGTTGCATCTCGC
>NW_015654494.1:346109-352696 GCF_001515625.1 Sinocyclocheilus rhinocerous
ACATGTGATGACTCCGGGCTGGACTCCGCTTCGTCCATGGTGAAAGCCGATCCGGCGATCCACAGCACAAAGTTGATGTATTTCCTCAGCGACCAGCACGGATCATGGTAGCGGCAGCGGCAACAACAATACTACAGCGAGAATAAAAGTTACGCCTTCTTTCTTTGTGTGAACATTTGGGCGGCGTTATGCAAATCTTCCCACATCGTGACGTAGACATGTGGGGGCGTGTTAGAACGAGCCGTTTTAGGTAGGCGTGGCTGACTCTTAACTTTTATAAAGAATATCTCTTTGGATTTGAGACTTTAGTCTTTGCAGCTTTACAGATCTTCTTTATGCACCAAGAGCTTGTAACACTCCAAAGAGAAAGGAAAAATTGAAATCGCATCATATGACCCCTTTAAAGTGAGTCTTGCTGAACAAGCTAGTTAAAGTCAGTATGTTATTAACTTGTCTGAATAATATTAATGTAGGCTAACTATCGCCCCCTTGAGTACACTGTAAAAATGATGTGTGAATAAATTAAATTATTAGAGTACATTTTAAAAGAAAAAAGTATCTGCTACAAAAAAATCACGTTTTTAACTTCATGTGTTACTTGCTGATTCGTTGTAATAGTGTAACAGAACGTTCTCGCAACTTTCACTAATGTTTTTTATAAAAGTTATATAAAAATGTTCAAAACGTTCTTAAACTAATGTTTATGTAACGTTCTTAAATCTTATTAATATTTGATATACGTTGTCATAGCGTTGAGAAAATGTTCTGAGATCAACATTCTCGGAATGTCCTTATGATGTTATTTTTTTACTTGTTGAATATTTTAGGTGAAAATAAAGTTAGTAGAATGTTGCGAGAAACATTTTTGTAACCTTTAACAACGTTACATTTTGGGAGAAAATAAAGTTAGTATAACGTTGTAAGAAACGTTTTTGCAACCTTTAAATAGAGTTATATTCACAACAAGAATTCTTCTAAGAATTCTAATTCTAAGAATTTTAAAAACAAACGTTTAAATAATGTTATGTTTTTTGGGGTAAAAATAAAGTTTGTATAATGTTGTAATAAATGTTTTTGCAACCTTTAAATAACGTTCCCTGATAGCACACGTACATCACAGAGACTTTACATCTGCAAGACGTATTTTTTAGAGTGTTTGCTCATCTGCAATACGTCTATAGGACATTTCCTATCAGATGTCAAATAGATGTCTATTAGATGTCTATGATATAGAATGTATGTAAAACTGACATCTTAAAGACATCTGTCAGATGTTTGTACACAGCATATGCTCTCCAGATCAAGCGATCTTTAACAGACATCTTGCTGATGTACGTGTGCTATCTGGGTTTATAATCACAACAAGAAAATTGGACATTTTAACATACTTATTCAAATAATGTTTTCTTTTAGACATTAAAACATTTTAGAAACATTTCAAAACAACATTCACAGGAATCAATAATCTACAATACGTCTATAGGACATTTCCTATCAGATGTCAAATAGATGTCTATTAGATGTCTATGATATAGAATGTATGTAAAACTGACATCTTAAAGACATCTGTCAGATGTTTGTACACAGCAGATGCTCTCCAGATCAAGCGACCTTTAACAGACATCTTGCAGATGTACGTGTGCAATCTGGGTTTATAATCACAACAAGAAAATTGGACATTTTAACATACTTATTCAAATAATGTTTTCTTTTAGACATTAAAACATTTTAGAAACATTTCAAAACAACATTCACAGGAATCAATAATCTATTGTATTCTATTATTTGTGCAGATGCAGTGAGAGGGAACATTTCGTTAGTAAACTGGTTACATTGCTTGCAGTGAATACATTTTGAGCACATTTTTAATTAAATTAACATCTAATTAAATATTCTGCCTAAAATAGTTTTCTCTGGAGTTGTGCTGTAGGTACCACACTGTGACTTCACACAACTTTCATCGTCTTCGACTCAACTTTGTTTTTATGTTCCTGGTTAATTGAAAGGAAACTAACACACCACCGCCTCCTCCTGCTTTATTTTTGAGCGCTCTTAATTGTGTTTTAAGCCCTGCTTTGCGAGGGGGCTTGTAAACTCATTACGGCTTGCGGTCAGCAGACGGATGCGGCCTGTTTCTGGTCTCACTGCATTATAAATGGACTTGCTGGGCAGATAATTAAAGCCACGATGCTCTGACATAATTCTCCATTAAGCAATAATGCGATAAGGATGAAGTGCGAATCCTTGCCCTCTTTAGGAACAGATGAGAGTCTTCCAGTGTAATGTAATTCTGTTTGTAGCAGTTCGTAAACGTCTTAATGAATCAGGAATAGTCTACAGGGGACATCAACTGTTAGGGTGGTGTTTCAGTTGTGTAGAAATACCTCGTTTAAATTTATTCACAACAATAGGTCAGTAAATCCTTCAGAATGCAGATGAACTGGTTCATTATGATAATAATGATATTTGATATTTAGGGAGGAAACATGAATGCTAAAATTCACTGAAATGCCCATCTTTTGTTTAGAAAAAGTGTTTGGATGTCAAAGGCAGTAAAATAAAATAATATAAACAACAAGTCAAGTCAACATATGTTTTAACTTATCAAATTAATTTAACCAGTTTCAACTGAATTTTTTTAAGCTATACAAGATTCAAATCGACTTATGTGCCAATAGCGCCACCAAGTGGTAGTATTTTCTTAATTGTTCTCAAACAGGTTTCCCAGACACTCTGTCTGCCATTGGCAGTCGTTCCCTGAAAATGTAAATATCTTTTTTTAAAATTTAATATTTATTTATATTTGTCTCTGTATAATAATAATAATAATAATAATAATAATAAAAATAGTTCACTCAAAAATGATAATTGGCTAAAAATTGTGCTCACCATGCTCACCATGGATTGTGCCACCGCACACTCACTGTGAGACACATCGGCTCTCTGCCGCTGCCCTGATAACGTCTGCTTCTTCCTGCTCACACGAATGGTTGCAGCCCTGCAGCCCAAGAATTCAAGATATTTTAAGACTTTGCCAGTGACTATGTAATTTGTTACATGTCCCCAGGCCATCCGAGATGTAGGTGAGTTTGTTTGTTCATCAGATTTGGAGAAATGTAGCATTACGTCATTTTCTCGCCAATGGATGCTCTGCAGTGAATGGGTGCCGTCAGAACGAGAGTCCAAACAGCTGATAAAAACATCACAATAATCCACAAGTAATCCACACCACTCCAGTCCATCAGTTAACATTTTGAGATGTTTGTAAGAAACAAATCCATCAAGACGTTTAAGTCCATAATCCATAATAACACTTTCTCCAGTGAAAAAGTCATCTGATCTGAATCAGGAGAGAAATCTGCACAGCACCGTTTACAAGCCAAAACAGTCCGAAACAGATCTAAACAAATATGTGGGTGGATTTTGATGTGAGAGACAACAGGAGATGGACTTTTTCACTGGAGGAAGTGTTATTATTGGACTCGTATTTTAGTTAAAAACATCTTAATGATGGATTTGTTCCTTACAAACACGCAGCTTTTGTCTTCTCCAGATGTTAACTGTTGGACTGGAGTGGTGTGGATTACTTGTGGATTATTGTGATGTTTTTATCAGCTGTTTGGACTCTCATTCTGACGGCACCCATTCACTGCAGAGCATCCATTGCTGAGACACTGATGCAGTGCTACATTTCTCCAAATCTGATGACGAAACAAACTCATCAACATATTGGATGGCCTGAGGTGGAGTAAATTAATCAAATTTTAATTTTAAAGTGAGCTATTTATTTAAACTGTGATAGAAAAAAAAAATTTTTTTTTTTACTTTAGAGTACAGTTTTAGTATGTTTTCAACTTCAAATCTGGGCCCAGAAGCAAAACCAGCTGAAAACCACTGATCTAGGCACAACCACATAATCGGTTTGAGGCTGGTCTGGAGCCCTGCTTAGAAGCGAACAGCTTGCAGAGATAGAGGGAAGGAAGGAACGGTGCCAGAGAGATTGCAGGGTCAGTCGGCTGAAGGACGCGTGTTGTTGGCCCCTCTGGCTGTGCTGTCCACAGCAGGCATATGTTCCCGGCCTCAGCGGTCCCTCCTGTCTGAATGTGAAGGGGGTCGCAGCCACTGCTGCATTTTAATCCTCTAAATGGAAAGTTTGGAAATGCTATTATCTTCCATCTGTCGGCCCCCCGCTCACGAAAGGGCCCCACTCCAACTGCTTGACAGGACCCAAACGCCTGTTCCTCTCACCAGAGGGCAGCCAAGATCTGCGCTAACGCGAGAGCACGTCTGACATCAAACGAATCAGAGGTTTAAAGATTTTTCACTTAAAAACTGCATTTACATTCCAGCCGGAGATCTTCAAAGGCAAAAAGTGCTTCCTTCAGTTAGCTGGAGCGCTTAACCAAAGTTACCCAGAGAGACATCACGCAAACACAACAACATATATTATTTATACTTATTTATCAAATGCCTATTTAATGTTTCTGAGGAGCATGAAACTGCATTCCACACTGAAAAAAGAACTGTGCTTATAGCATGGTGTTTTTTGTATACTGTAGTATTTACATAGTATTTAGAGTTTAAAGAATACCATGGTACTTTTTGATGCTTTTGAGATGACCAAAAAACATGGTATCATATAAAAATAAATAAATAAATAAAAACATGGTACTCTTATTGTAAGTGATGGGAAAACATGGCAATACCATGATACTTTTTGGCACTTTTGTGATAACCATATTTATGTCCCATGGTATATACTATAGAACATGTCCAAAAACATGGTATCATGTAAAAAACATGGTACTTATATTGTAAAAGATGGGAAAACATGGTAATACCATGGTACCTGCACATTTTTTAGCACTTTTGTGATAACCATATGATGTTCCATGGTATATACTATAGAATATGTCCAAAAAACATCATGCATTAAAAAACAAAAGCAAAACATGGTACTTATTTCGTAATAGAGATGGGAAAACATGGTAATAACATGATACTTTTTGGCACTTTTGTGATGACCATATCCATATACCATCGTATATACTATAGAACATGTCCAAAAAACATGGTATCATGAAAAAAAATATATATATAAAATAAAAAATAATATATATACAGTATATATATATATATATATATATATATGGTACTAACATGGTACTTATATTGTAAAAGATGGGAAAACATGGTAATACCATGGTACCTGCACATTTTTTAGCACTTTTGTGATAACCATATGATGTTCCATGGTATATACTATAGAATATGTCCAAAAAACATCATGCATTAAAAAACAAAAGCAAAACATGGTACT
The DNA here is from genome assembly GCF_001515625.1 of Sinocyclocheilus rhinocerous. Taxonomy (NCBI): domain Eukaryota; kingdom Metazoa; phylum Chordata; class Actinopteri; order Cypriniformes; family Cyprinidae; genus Sinocyclocheilus; species Sinocyclocheilus rhinocerous. The sequence goes on from NW_015654494.1 coordinate 351,430, forward strand.
TATTTCGTAATAGAGATGGGAAAACATGGTAATAACATGATACTTTTTGGCACTTTTGTGATGACCATATCCATATACCATCGTATATACTATAGAACATGTCCAAAAAACATGGTATCATGAAAAAAAATATATATATAAAATAAAAAATAATATATATACAGTATATATATATATATATATATATATATGGTACTTATATTGTAAGAGATGGGAAAACATGGTGATATCATTGTACTTTTGATACATTTGTGATGTCCTTATTCATATACCATGATATTTAAATGTTTTTCAATGTACTTACCATAACGTTGCAATGGAATATGTCCAAAAAACATGGTATCTTATAAAAACATTGCACTTTTTTGTAAGAAATGGTAAAACATGGTAATACCATGGTATTTTTTGTATTTTCTTGTGTGAGCAGTCACTTTAAAAGTGGACGTACTCACTTCCAAAAAGTGACCAAAATACATGGTTTTACCATGTTTTCGGACATTGCATCATGGTGCTACCATGGTGTTTTAAATCATCATTAGTGTTTAAAGATTATTGGAATTAGTCGATACTCATCTGTGAACCAGTTGCTAATCGAGTTTACATGTCGTTTGAAAAATAACATGGTAATACCATAGTACTTTTTTAGCACTTTTGGGATGACCATATTCATGTACCATGGTATTTAAATGTTTTTTTTTTTTTCCAAAGTACTTACCATGATTACTATGGAACATGTGCAAAAAACATGGTACCGGTACGGTAGTTTTTGTATTTGGTTACAATAAATAATCAAAAATATGGTATTACCATGCTTGTGACCATTGTAACATAGTACTACCATGGTATTTTGGATATGTAACATGACCTTGGGGTATATACAGTAAAAAAAACATAGTACAATTAATATATCATAGTGATTTTAAAGAAATGTTTAGATGATACTCCAAGTAAAAAGGTACAAGAATAATTCCATCGTGGTAATTCCATCGAGTATATCTGTTTATATGGATGAGGACACCACAAACACACACATTCAGGATAGTCCAGGATGTGGTCAGACCTGCAGTCTGTGTGTGGCGGCTTTGTGCAATCACCTCCGTGGATTCGTAGCGGATGTTATTCTGGAAACTGGAATTAAACCTGACTCTAACCTAATCCCGGTTTATTGCCATCTATTTCATTTCACAGAATACGGAGGGGTGCCACTAAGCACTAGCACACACACACACACACACACACACACACACACACACACACTCATATCAGA
>NW_015654494.1:352822-364706 GCF_001515625.1 Sinocyclocheilus rhinocerous
ACACACACACACACACACACACACACACACACACACACACACACACACACTCACTCATATCAGAGGTGATAAAGCTCTGCAGTAGGATAGTGTGCGCTTAGACAAGCCGCAAACACTTTGAACTCACATTACAATCATATTCACATCACTATACCTCATTTTACACTGGAAATTCAATTTCAACTCAGCAGCTAATGCTGATAAAATAGCTAGCTGCTTACCGCGGTCGCCCTTCTTGACTATTCGTATCTTCATGTTTCTTGTTAAAGATATTAGTAGCACAACACCTCAAATCTCAAGTTATAAATAAAAGTTCACGTAAATAACCATGAGGGATTAAGTCATGTGTTTGCAGTGTAGATGTTGTACTTTGACGCAAGTTTTCCCTCAATTTAATTTAAATGTACTCAACTGTCCAATCTCTCCGAACTGTGTGGTTCTTCCCAGCTAACAGGGAACATTCTCACAACTTTCACTCACATTTTTTAAATGTTATATAAATGTTAGGACAACATGTTCTTAAATTAATGTTGATGGAGCGTTCTTAGAACTATTAATATTTGATATACATTCTCATAACGTTGAAAGAAAATGTTTTTAGAATGACAATCTCAGAACATGTTATTTTTATTTAATGAATGTTCTTACAATGTTCTTAGAATATTAAAAATAAACCAAATAATATTATATTTTGGGTAAAAATTACATTAGTAGAACATTGTAAGAAATGTTTTAGGAAACTTTAAATAACGTTCTAAACACAACAAGAAAACAGAACGTTTTAATGCTCTTAGATTATTAAACATATATGTTAAAATACAGTTAGGCCCTTATATATTTGGACACAGGCACAATAATTTTGATAATTTAGCTGTTGACCAAAACATATTCAAGTTACAGTTATATAATGGATATGAGCTTTAAAGTGCACACTCCGAGCTTTAATTTGAGGGTATACTCATCAAAATTGGAGGAAAGGTTAAAGGGTTAGTTCACCCAAAAATGAAAATTAGCTTGTGTTTTACTCGCCCTCGAAGCATCCTAGGTGTATATGACGCTCCGGGGGATGAATAAAGGCCACCTGTAGCGAATCCATGAGTTTTTGTAAGAAAAATATCCATATTTCAAACATAATAAACACTTTTCTCTCACTTCCGCTGACTATCATACACTGAAGCAGTTCCGGCGGATGACGTAAGACGTCAGCGTTGCGTGATTAGTGACAAATGCGGAGAGAGAACAAAACAAAACGCCGGTCACGAATTAGAAGTACAAACCGAAGATTTGCAAAGAAAAATGTCGGAGGATTTCGATATAAACTAAGAGGAGACTGGTTTTGCTTTGCTTCCTTTGCTCCTATTAAACAAACTCGGAATTACAGCTCTTTAATATGTACCTCCCCCTTTTTCAAGGGCCCAAAAGTAATTGGACAATTGACTCAAAAGCTTTTTTATAGACAGGCGTGGGCTATTCCTTCGTTATTTCTACATCGATTAAGCAGGTAAAAGGTCTGGAGTTGATTCTAAGTGTGCCATTTGCATTTGGAAGCTGTTGCTGTGAACTTACATCATGCGGTCAAAAGGAGCTCTCCATACAAGTGAAACAGACGATTGGTAGGCTTCAAAAACAAAACAAATCCATCAGAGAGATAGCAGGAACATTAGGAGTTGCCTAATCAACAGTTTGGTACATTCTCAGAAAAAAGAAGGCACTGGTGAGCTCAGCAACATAAAAAGGCCTGGACGTCCACGGAGGACAATAGTGGTTGATGATCGGAGGATCCTCTCCATGGTAAAGAAACACCCTTTCACAACATTCAGCCAAGAGAAGAACACTCTCCAGGAGGCAGATGGGTCTCTGTCGAAGTCTACAATCAAGAGAAGACTTCACAAGAGCAAATACAGAGGGTTCAGCACAAGCTGCAAACAAGGCCAAATGAGACTTTGCCAAAAAAACATCTAAAAAAAACAGACCACTTCTGGAAAAGCATTCTTTGGATGGATGAAGTTAATATCAACCTGTACCAGAATGATGGGAAGAAAAAAGTATGGAAAAGGCTTGGTGATCCAAAGCATACAACATCATCTGTGAAACATGGTGGAGCAGTGTGATGCATGAGCGTGCATGGCTTCAGTGGCACTGGGTTACTGGTGTTTATTGATGACGTGACAGAAGACAGAAGCAGCTGGAAGAATTCTGAAGTGTACATGGATATACTCTCTGCCCAGATTCAGCCAAATGCAGTAAAGTTGATTGGACGGCGCTTCATAAAATAGACAATGACCCAAAACATACAGCAAAAGTAACCCAGGAGTTTTTAAAGGTAAAAAGTGGATTATTCTGCAATGGCTAAGTCAATCCTCAAGTCAACCCGATTGAGCATGCATTTCGCTCGCTAAAGACAAAACTAAAGGCAGAAAGAGCCACAAACAAAGAACCACTGAAGTCAGCTGCAGTAAAGGCCTGGCAAAGCAGCACAAAGGAGGAAGCCCAGTCTCTGCTGATGTCCATGAGTTCCAGACGTAAGGCAGTCATTGCCTGCAAAGGATTCTCAACAAAATATTAAAAACGAACATTTAATTTTTGATTATATTTATTTGTCCAATTACATTTGAGCCCCTGAAAAAAGGGCGGGGCGGGGGATTGTTTAAAAATGGTTGTAATTCTTAAGCATTTTATGTTACATTTTTGTTCAGCCCCTTGAATTAAAGCTTAAAGGCTGCACATCAATTTTGTCTTTATTGTTTCATTTTAATTCTATTCTGGTGGCATACAGAGTCAAAATTATGAAAACTGTGTCAGTGTCCAAATATACTGTATATGGGCCTAACTATATATATACGTATATATATATTGAGCAAAAATAAAGTTAGTAGAATATTTTAAGAAATTTTAGGAAACTGACCATTTTAATGTTCTTAGAATGTTAAAAATAAACGTTCAAATAATGTAATATTTTGGGTGAAAATAATGTTAGTACAACTTTTTTTATAAACTTTAAATAACATTCTAATCATGATTAGAACTTACAAAATTACAGGTTACAAAATGTTTCTTACAACATTCTACTAACTACAGTATATTTACACCCAAAATTAAACATTATTTGAACGTTTATTTTTAATATTCTAAGAACATTAAATGTCCAGTTTTCTTGTTGTGATTAAAATGTTAATTGAAGGCTATTTTTTTAATATTTTCATTTTAAAATGTCTAGTTTTCTTGTTTTAGTTTAGTTTTCTTCTTTCGTGATTAGAATGTTATTTAAAGGTTCCTAAAACATGCTTTGTACAGTGTGCTGCTAACTTTATTTTCACCCAAAAATATAACGTTAAACGTTTATTTAAGAACTTTTAAGAATGTTAAAATGTACAGTTCTTTTGTTACGACAAGAAAACTGGACATGTCACGGTTTAGAAACATTTCAGAACAATGTTCTCACAACGTTGTTTTGTAACATAAATGTGTTACCTGGTTAGACGTTAGCAACACAATACCAATTCTCTCATCTCACTAAGCTTCATGTAAACAACCACGAGAGAGTATGAATGGAGTGCTTCACATGATTCATATTCAAATATGTTTTCTGATAATTAATTGACCTTTAGCCGCTCACCGTTATGCGGAGGCTGAATATCGTTAACTCCCAGAACTCAAATGTCAACAAGCAGAGTGGGGAGCGTCTAATTCACGCAAGTGTAAAATAAATGGCTTCTCATACATGTTCCTGCATATGACAAATTGATTTGTGGAAACTCAGATGGAAAGAGGGAAAATCCAGCAGACAGTTCTGCAAACACGCACTCAAATGTAATTGAAGTCCCAGCAGCCCGAGGGCAAAGCACGCGCTTTCCCGCCCTTAATTTGTTCGGATAACAGTCGCGGCTCTCTTTCGGTCAATAAAACGAATCTAAATCATTTTCCCTCCTTGTGTGAGTGCAGATGATTATTCAATATCAAGCATTTTTTTTTTAGATGTTTGCTTGCTGATGCACTATTTCCTGTCAGTCTTCCAGCAATACGCTGCTGGTTATGCCAATAACGTGTTTTTAATTTACAGTTCGTACCGCGGCTGAAAATCCATTATGTCGCGATGTGAGGCAGAGTGAAAGAGATTGCTTTTTGTTTGCTTCCATGTCTGAGGGATATGACAGTAGTCGGATTTCACTCTTTTTGCTAGGATGTGGTTGTGACTGGACGCTTTCCCGCAATCCGGCGCTATAAAAAGATAGCTATTCATGAGGATAATGCCCAAATTCCTACAGGTTCCTGCAGCTGAGCACCTGGCCTCCGGTTCTTCTTTAACCAGAGTCCATTTAGCCATGTTCCCTGCTCTCCAAAGCACAGGGGATGATGACATTGGTTAGGCACATTATCTCTCCTAATTGCCAGGTTGACACAAAACATTACGGATTGTTTGTGCTTTCCCCCGTTCCCGCCATGCACGCGCTGGGCTTCCTCACCCGAAAAGGGAAGCTGCAGCCCTTTTTAAGAACTGCTGATGGCCTTGTTTTTCTTTTTTTCCCACACCAGGGATAAGGTTATCTGAGCAATTCGTCATGGAGTTTGCAGATAATTAGCTTTTTAAAGTTTCCCCCGAAGTCAGGACTGTCCTTGCAAGGGCGAACCTGTCTCTGAAAAAATGATTCAGCTATAAACAAAAGTTTTGAGCTGGAATCCAGAAATAAGTGGAGTTTCCCACAGCAGGGCTTATGCATGATGCACTATTGCATCATTTTAGATGTGTCTATACTGCATGTATATATGTATATATGGGGGGGGGGGGGGTATATGGGGGGTTGGTCACGTGACAAGAGTGATGCGAGACACAATGATCCAAAAGCGCAAGTTTTGTTAAAGGTTTCATTTATTCGTTTAATATAAGCGAGTTCGTCTTTATTGTTGCTGTGTTTTCATTAAAAAACATAAATAAAACCATGAACCACAAATTATAGCATTTGTTTTAAAAGAGGGAAAATACCTTATTTATTTGGGTTACAACGCAAGTAGACTATATCAGTCTTATTCATTTTGTTAATAAAAGTAAGATGTTTAATATGGGCCTATGCGAATTTGCCATTGCACTATTTTATGGCTGATGTGTTTTAATTAATAGGCTAATAATGAACCACAAACGACAATCGTTTTAAAGAAAGGGGAAATCCAAAGACCGTTTATTTATTTGTGTTACAACTTACAATGCGGGTAAAACGTATTTCCCTTCTTCATATTGTTAATATAAGTTTAATATAAGTGGATTTGTCGTTGTAGCTGTTTTATTGTATAGCCTTTTTTATTAATAATAATCCCAGTCAGCAAATTTCCTTTGGCGCGGATCTGGCCCATATCAACAGCTAAAGTGTGGCCCAGATTAGTTTGTGTTCGCCGGCCCAAAACTGGTCCACATATTTTTAGCCAGAACTGAACCTAAACAGTGCCATAACCCAACCCAGAGTGAGCCAAATAATAAAAACAGATGTGGCTGATATATGGACCTTATATGGTATTCTTATATGGCTGAGTTCTGTAAGATGCGAGAATGCGAGATTGGTTGCTGCTGAGGTAAATAGTCGCTCTCTATCTTTCTCTGCTGTATCTTTGCAATGGCGGTCGTTAATTCTTGATTTGGGTACGGCACAGACATGTTACAGGTAATAATATGATCAAAAAGTCATGGCAACAAATTACTTCCTAAGTCAGTTTAAGTTGAAACGACATTCACAATCAATTTGATTCAACTTAATTCATGTTTTACTGTTGCTTATTGTCATTGTAGGCTTAGGCTTATTTTTTCTATTAATTTTAATGATAGTTTTATTTATTTTTTGTTACAAAATTTTCATTTTTTTTTTTTTTAACACAGCACCCCCAGCGCCCCCATTTTTTCTTGGGCTACACGCCAGGGGTGCTGCAGCACCCTCAGCACCTCTACCTCCCGCGGTAATGTTAATTTGAGGAAAAATGTGTGTTTTCTTTACCAAGAAAGTGGCAAGATGAAAACCACTATTTTCTCTTTCAAACATTCACATAGCATCTTTAGGTTATAATAACATAAAAAATTTAAATCCAGATTTTAATTTTCAAAGATTATTATAAAAACTGATTATTTTTGTTTTCCCAAAATGCAATAAATCCATTGAATCAATATAAAAGTTATTTTTCATATTGAAACTGTTGAAAATACACAACAAAGTTAGTTGATCCACATATGACAGCCTCTGAACTTGCTCAATACTAGTCTTATTAATAGCTTACGTTTCTTCCCCACCGCAGAAACCACCACAGGTTCATCAATGCCGTCAAAATTATTCATTCATTCATTCATTATTCAGTCATCAAGGGCTGCACGATAATTCGCATACGATTGTCATGCGCATCTCGTCAGTAAAGCCGGTTCTGTGATTAGTAGTAAATCTCCATCACGTGCTTTCAGATGGAGCGGCATTTAATACACAGAGCCGTAGATCACTGACAAAGCTACGCAATATCGCATTCATAATCAAAGGTGATTCATCTGCGATTATGTATGCGACATTGCGTAGCTTGTCAGTTACTGTTTACAATGCATGGAATGGTGCGCTGTGATTGGTTGAGAGGATGTATCGCATTCTGCAGAGAAGGGAGACTGGCGTTTGTCGTGGTTTGGAAAGATAGGGAGAAAACATGACAGAATAACACGGTGGATATGCATTTTGCGTAATTTTAAAAATTGACTTTTCAATACCTAACAGATAAAATACTGAATTTGGCGGGAACTCAATAAAAAAAAAAGGCGTTTATCGCATTTGGAGCCAAACTCTTCATATATTCTAGAACAATTCTTTAGTATCCTGAAAGCTTATTATAATAGTTAAATAAAAGTTAAAATACGATAAAAAATATGAAATTTCTTTATATCTTATTGTTAAACAAAGTATTGGGTAAATAACATAGTAGCCTATTTAACAAAGTAAATAACTGGGTAAATAACAAAGCATTACGAGAGTAAATACAATTCTATCCATTCATTTGACAGGAGTATTTAACAATCCAGCAATAACCGGATGTGATTGGTTCAAGCCTCCCAGCGCTGAGAAAAGTAACGGGTTCCAAACGACAATGTTTTTGGCGCTGTTTCGCTTTATTTTCAGTATGCATAAAGCACAAAACAGCAAAACTCTTAACCATCAATAAAGAGGAATCCATATGTAAAACTGTGGGTTTTATGTTAACCACTCTGTTTTTCCCACATGCATGTGACATTTGATGTCATCAAGCCTATTTGACTAATCAAAAAAAGGATTTCCCGCCACACCCATCTAACAGAATCAGCACCTCCTGACTAGCACACCAAACAGGTCGGCCATTTTGAGCTTCTTTGATATTATGCTGGCTAGTTATGTGTTTTTGCGGCATTGGTTTGAATATTGCTTCTGAAATGAATGCTATATTGTTGAATTGTGTGGTAAATAAACCAACTGCGATTAATAAACCATTGGTAAATAATAAACCACTGTTTGGTGAGGTAGTTTGCATGTAGCAGGTGTCATGTTAACATCTATTATTGATAAATTGTTCAAATAAAACGTAATTGTTTTAAATGTTGGTTAAATGGACACATTTATTAAAGTATTGATGCTTTACTAATTGCTGGTTTGTTATTTACCACAAACAATGCAAATGTTTATTTTTGCAGTGCTGTATTGAATTGCGTTTGGGATTTTACGTTGCTTGCTGGTATGTTTTGTGTTGCTTTTATTATTGATGCTTAAATTATGATGTTGCTCTGAGTGGTAACAAATAACCACTGGTGATTAATAAACCACTGTTTTATGAGGTAGTTAGCATGTAACAGACAATTTTATCAAAGTTTTGCTGGTTTGATCTTTTCCAGGAGGGCATAAAAAGGCAAATATTTGTTTTTGCAGTGCTGTGTTGAATTACTTTTGGGATTTTACTTCGCTGGTCTGTTTTGACTGGCTTTTGATGTTGCTGCTGGAATAAATACTGGCCTGTTGCTTCTTGTGGTAAATATAATTTGGATTCGTAACTTGTTGGAAGTGTAACCCTTGACAATTAAATATTTGCAAAAAGAAATGAATGTTCAAACTAAAAGAGCCAGCGCTTTTAATAAGGACGAGTTTAGCAAACGTTTGCCACTTTTTGCTGGGTTTTGGGTATTTTAATGTGTTGTTTTTGCAAGTTTACTGTAATAAAATTGCTTCTTCATTGTACATTTTGATTTGATTTTAATATCCCAACTGAATATTAACACGATAAGCAACAGCAGGTATTTAAGAAACTGCAAGTTGGCTTGACATTTGCATTGAATACCTTTTGTCCTGTTGGGTTGTTTGTAATGCATTTCCATTTGTACTAAAATAATCTAGCATCAGTATGGATTTATACAGTTAGGCTTCGTGAAAACACAGGTTGGTTTAATTGGTTTTGTTGTACACGGCCTTCAAGAGCTTTTGTGCACATGGAAAACTTTGCAAATTCATATTTTTATGGACATTTTCGGTGAAAGGAGTGGGTTAATTTCAAAGACTGTGCAAAGACAACTGTGGGATTCATTTCTGTGAATGATTTTGCGAATTTCAGTTTTCAGTGCTATGTTTTGCTGTATATGATTGAGTAGCCAACTAATAAGAAAACATCCTTCACAGTTTGCTTTACACAAATTAATTCGGTGTTCGTTAGATATTTATATAAATATTTTTTTATTTAATTATTTGCATCTTTTTAATTTATTTATTTTATTTATTAAATAATTTTGAATTGGTTACTTTTTTTCCAATTTGAAGAGAAGGTGCAACACTCACTAGAGGAAAATATTTTGATTTTATTAATTAACTAAAAACGGTTAAATCTTTTCTTCTAGAGTTAGTGTAGCATTTTTTTTTTCCAAGTTAGATGAACATTTGATTTTTGGTTGCAACTCCTTTTTAGCAACACCCCCCCCCTCTAAAAAAATTAGATATTTTCTAATATCCTGCTGTCCAGAATAATTTTGCATGCTTGAGATCCAGTGTGAGCAGGTGCACTTAAAGCCACATATATAATAGGTTTCTGTGTAGCAGGTAGAGGTCACGCCACCCTTGCGTTAGCGCTGGCACGCAGCATTAGCCCTGGACTTTTTAGCGAGGCACAAATCCGAGAGTCCCTATCGACAGCCTGGGCCTCGTTCTATTGACTGCCTCATTTCCTGTTAGCCAGAGAGCTCAGCCGAGCGTGTGCGTGAATAACCGCGCTGCGCGACCTGGCCGGGTGTTTGCGCGAGTGAGAGTGTGTGGTTTGACCCTTGACTGCTGGGATATGGACACTGCTGCTCCTGCTACAGCAATGAGTCATCGTGCGGCCCGGCCTCAGTGAGCACACAGCAGTGATTGATAACTACCCAGAAAGATTGCTCATCCCCTCGTTTATTTATACCGCTGCCCTTCACTTCTGCTTTCTTCTGAGCATACTTGCGTTTTCAGAGCGGTGATGAACTATACGAATTTGTTTTGTCGTTATTTTGTGCATCTGTACATCTGTAGTTGCATGTCATAAAATGTAAGTTGCTTTGAGTGGCATGTAATATTTAGGCTATGTTTTTATCCAAAACGACATTGAATTTAAACTATACATTCACCCTCAGGCCATCCAAGATTAGGATGAGTTTGTTTGTTCATCAGATTTGGAGAAATGTAGCATTGCATCACCTGCTCACCAATGGATGCTCTGCAGTGAATGGGTGCCGTCAGAATGAGAGTCCAAACAGCTGATAAAAACATCACAATAATCCACAAGTAATCCACACCACTCCAGTCCATCAGTTAATGTCTTGTGAACACAAAAGAAACAAATCCATCATCCATCCATCATTAGAGTCCATAATCCATAAAACCACTTCCTCCAGTAAAAAAGTCGTCTGTTCTGAATCAGGAGAGAAATCTGCACCGATCAAGCACCATTTATATGCCAAAACAGGAGCGTTATTATGGATTATGGACTCGTATTTTAACCCAATCTCATGAAAGTGCATATAAATAAAATGCCAAATAAAAACAAAAACTCGTAGTATTGATACGCAAAAATTGACTGGCGTGTATATGCTATGCAATGGGTAGGATTAGGGTTGTGGGGTAGATGCGTATCATATGTACTCGAAAACTGCGTATCAAATGCGCGCGAAAACTGCACGCCAAAGTAAATTTTTGTGTATCAATACCACGAGTTTTTGTTTTTATTTGGCATACTATTTATACGCATTTTCATGAGACCGGTTTCCGTATTTTAGCCAGAAGCAACAGTTTGAAGTTATTTTTAATGATGCATTTGTTTCTTACAAACACTCAGCTTTTGACTTCACAGGATGTTAATTGATACATTTAGAACAAGATTTAGTGTGTATGTTTTCGATGATGATTTGTGAAAATTCAAAAAACTTTTGATCCTGTTCGTTCTAGGATGATATCAAGAATCTGTGGACGAGTTTAGTGCTGAACACACTAATCGATTTAGACCTACTTTATTTGACAATGTAGCATTTGAAAGGTTTATTGAAGTACTTAGGCAGTATATACTTTGCAGTATGCTAGCTTATGTCTACTTTGACTTAAGATCCGTCAGTTTGAGGTGTAAATGTTGACCCCATGTCTCTCGAGATAATCGTATCACACATGCACATCCGGTCCGTGTATTCTCCTGTGCTGTTTGAGGCTTGGCGGCTTCCCGCTAGACTGTCTGATGAGCCTCTGTCACGCTTGATCTCTGTCAGAGTTTTTGTGCCAACCTCTGTCACCTGTCAACCGTCACTTCTCACTGTCATTCAGAGGAAGTACCCTCACACACGGTGGCCTAGAGTGAGCGGCGGCGGCGGCCTATAGTGAGCAGAGGCCGGGGGCTAGAGTGAGCAGAGCCGGCGGGCTTGCGGCAACCACATGTGACGACCCCGGGCAACAAATCCTTGATTAGTTTTAACCTTTAGTAAGATTAAGAAAGTGTTTTTCATTGTTAGTTTGTTAAATAATGTAGTTAACTATTTAAAGACCGCAAAATTACTATACATTTTTATGATGTGTGAAGTATTACATTTAAAGCTATACCTAATTTTGCACTTTTTTTTTTTTTCAAAGTGTGAATAAATCCAATTTAAAAAAAGTGTAGGCTACTCTGAATTTGAACCTCATGCAGTTAAACTGTTGTCTAATTTCTTTAGTAAATGCTTAAAAAAAACTGTTAAACAACTACCAGATCATTGGGTTTCATTCTGTCTGGGTTTTTTTTAGGCAAACGGCACAGATTGTTTCCAGAACGATCTAAAAATGATACTTGAGCAGCTTAAGGAAAGACAAGGTGAGTAGCCTATTTCTCCGTCTCCTGAAGCGAGCAGTCAGCAGAACACACGGAGGCCAAAAGTGTCTCGTCAGAAACAAACTCCCGCGTCTCGCTCGCGACCTGACAGAAACACGGCAGGCCGGAAATTAATAGCGTGTTTGTGAGCGGCGGCGATCGATTTCTCCTCGTCACCTGCCGGCGTCCTCGCAGCGCTGTTCTGCAGCGTCAGACGCTCAGCAAAGCACAGAGAAACTATTCAAACTTTCCTCTTATGGATGGACACACTAGCGCTCGCCTACTTCCTGTTGTTTCATGGTCTTGCAGGAAGTAAATTATTAGTTTGGCTACTTAAACCATCAAACCAGACTAGCCGGAACCAGAATGGTGGCTAAGATCTGTAAACCACATTAGGCCGGTTTTAGGAGTTTTTGTGTGTTATAGTTCATCCAGACGTGCTGAAATGTTGCAGAAAGATGCAAAATACTAGTGTTCCTTAAGAATTACTGTTTGGTATGGAATTACATTTTTGGTCACACAATAAAAATAAAAAAAAAGAATAAATAAAAATAAATCTAAAGAA
>NW_015654494.1:364784-372741 GCF_001515625.1 Sinocyclocheilus rhinocerous
AATATATATATATATATATATATATTTATATTTTGCTTAAAATGAAACCTGTTTTTATGATCTTTGTTAATTTTTTGCATTTTGACATTATTTTTTATGACAATTAAGCATATTGTCACCCAATTTCTCTAAATAAAAGTAATAAGTCTCTCAAAGTATTATTATTATTATTGTTGTTGTTATTATTATAATTATATTTGCCTTTAAAAAGTAAGAGGGTGAATGTGCTTAATGCTCAGAAAAATGTCCTAACGCAAATTATGCATGGTCCTATTTAAACTTTTATTATTATTATTATTATTATTTAAAAAAAATTAAATTAAAATTTTTTTTGGGGGGGGGGGGAAGTACACAGTTAATTTTTTTGAAGCTGTAAATAAAAAATAAAAAATGTAGTACTTTTTACAAGATAATACTAATCAGCTTTTCTTTTTCAAAATTTTCACGTTTAATTTAATGTAAATGTGTTTCTTTTTAATTGTTAGTGAAATTATTTATTTATTTGTTACATTTTGACATTATTTTCATGACAATCAGGCATATTGTCACCCAATTTGTCATTTTTGTAATGCGAAAAAATGTAAATAAATGTATCATTACGTCATGGTAGTATTTGTTGTAGGCTACTGCCTTTATTCATAATTAAGAATACAATTATTTTTTTATTAAAGTCATAAAAGTTCATATCATCATAGTAAATCATCATAGAAATATCAAGTATTTTTCTGAAGTATTATTATTATTATTATTATTATTATTATATTTGAATTTAAATATTTAAATGTATTTGTGAAATTTTCTGCACAATTTATTCTTTCTTTTTTCAGTGTATGACCCAATGTGTTTGAGCATTCGTTCATAATTTTCATGAAATATGACCTAGACATGTTCATGACAGACATTATATGTTTGCTTTTTAAGTTGATTTGGGAGGAAAACCTTCTCGTGCAAAGATAAATACATGCGAATGGAAATATTAATGTGATCTGCATGATTTTCCGGCAGGTGTGTCTGTGCAAACTAGATTGCGGGCCCAAGATGCATCGTGCTGTTTGAGCTCTGCATTATTTATTCATAATAGCAGCATTAATAACGGAGCGGCCTGCTTTATGCTCTATATGTCAATGCCAGGATTATCATAACACGTCCGACGGGTAACCTCTGTAAAGGACGAGCTGGAGCTGTTATTAGAGTAACAGGAGGGTGATAATCGGCTCTTGTATGATGTTCTCCACATGTGAAGTGTTTAGTGCGACTGTGACGGGACGATAACACCGGGACGGGGTTTGATTCCTAAACGACCGTCATGTGAGGTCGCGAAGACGTGCTGTCGGATCACACTGGAGACGGTTTCTGATCGCTGGCACGTTTATTCACACCCTCTGTAACTGTTACGCAAGGTCACGACTCCACAGTGTGCTGCCAGAGCCTGGATTGACCGGTTTGGAAAGATCAGATTTGTAGAATTAATCAAACTAATGTTTTATTATTTATATATTTTAAGAAATACAAAACATGTTTAATACAAAAATCGAAATATCTAAATGATGTATTAATTCATTGTTTTTGTTTAATAATACTAACATCTTATGTATTTAAGAATGATAAAACATTACTCATTGTTATTATTTTTAATAATTGTATTGTAATTGTTTTTTATATGAATTTTATTATGTTTCTTAATTATGAATATTTTATTATACATTTAAGAATTAGTACATATAATAATAATAATATTTTTAAAAATTATTATCATTATTGTCATCATTAATATTATTAATAATCAATCTTTTTAAATTGTTTATTAATAAAGCTAATATTTTATTTATATTTTTTAATACATTCTTTTTAAATGTAAATGTTCAAATTATATATTTGTTGTTTAATATGTATTTGCCTATTATTACTAATGTTTTATTATATATTCAAGAATGACAAAAAATATTAATAGAAATAATAATAATAATAATTTTTAAAAATTGAAATGGGTAAGTTACTGTTTTAATAAAATCTATTATTTGGTAACACTTTATTTTAAGGTGTCCTTGTTACGCATGTTACATGTACTTACTATTGTAATAACAATAAATCATGCATAATTAAATGCAAGTAAGCCAAACCCTAATCCTAACCCTAACCATATAGTAAGTAAATGTAATTTATTAATATTGCTCAGTATTTAAATGTAAACTTATAACAAGGAAACCTTAAAATAAAGTGTAACCAGTTATTTATATATTTATTTATTATGAAGCATTCATAAACTTTTATTATTACTACTATTTTATTTAAAACTCATTTTATTTTATATTTTATAATAATAAGATTAATAACAACAAATAAAAATCATTTAAAATGATGATTAATTTATTATTGTAAATAATTTAAATGACACAATTATTGAATGTTGATGTCTCATCATACATACTGTTGTTTTTTTTTAAACCATGATGACTACTAAAATGATAATCTTGACTTAAACTAATACCATTGGTTATGCTAGTCTCGCAAGAACCAAGTTTTGTTTACAGCAAAGGAAAACCAGTCTCCTCTTGGCTTATATCGAAAATTCTTTGTCTTTTTTCTTTACAAATCCTGGTTTTGTACTTCTAATTCGTGACCAGTGTTTTGCTTTGCTCTCTCCGCTGCGCTTCTGCATTCGTCACTTTTCACCAGAGCTTACGCTACATCCTACGTCATCCGCTTGAATGCCACTCTCTCGTGAACGTGCGTATGATAGTTAGCGGCAGCTAGACATGACAGTTTATAAAGTTTTAAATATGGATATTTTTCTTGCACCAACACATCGATTTGCTTCAGAAGGCCTTTATAAACCCCCGGAGCTGTGTGGGGCACTTTTTATGATGGATGGATGCACTTTTTTGGCCTTGAAAATCTCAACACCCATTCACTGCCATTATAAAGCTTGGAAGAGCCAGAACATTTTTTAATATAACTCCGACTGTATTCGTCTGAAAGAAGAAAGTCATATACACCTAGGATGGTTTGAGGGTGAGTAAATCATGGGCTAATTTTAATTTTTGGGTGAACTATCCCTTTAAGCACTTCTGAAGTTTGAGCTCCGGTGCTGTAAATTATGTTATTGATTAAATGTGATTAATCGCTCGGTGCTGAAAGCGCAGGAGGGATTGTAACGCACAAACACGTTATAGTTTCTTTCTCAGCATTCGGCGTCTTCACGACTGTCAAAGTTTCGGCGTGTTGGGTGGGTTTTTAATCTAAAATCGGCGTGTTATTTGACTGGAATAATCTTGTCCATTGTGACAGCAACACGAGCGCAGTGTGAGATTGCAGTTGCACGCTCTCCTCCAGGAGGACCAACGGCGTTTTCTTCAACAAAGCTCGCCTTTCAGCTCCTTCCATTAGGGATTTCTCAAATTCGTGTTAGTTAAAAGGAAAAATGGAGTGTTTCCCCTTCCCCTCAATAAAGCAGAAATGCATGAAAAAGAAATGTCAAGAGAAATGTCAAACACCCGCTGGTTGGTCCGGTCCGGTCGCCTGCCTGACAGAATGTATAGAACGAGACCGAAAGCCGGTTCCTGATTTTTGATTGGTGCGGCGCGGTTCTCCCTGACTCCGTCTGCTCGACATTAATGCACTCTCAGCTCCGCTTTTAGTGCCTGGCTTTAGAAATGTATTTGGAAAAACAGGGCTTTATGCAACTTTAGTAGAGGACACGTTTTTTTTGAGCACTAATAAAATGTTAATAATAAAATAAAATAAAATCTCAGTTGAAGTTTTGAAAGTTTTGCATTGGTGGTTGCCAGCGTTATACATGTAACGTGCAGACTTTCAGCTACTCGTAGCACAAATAATCACTGTTATTTACTAATTTAGTATTTTTTAATGTTTTGAATGAGCTTTTAATTTTATATTTTAATTGGAGTAAATAATATTGGAGTATTGGATATTTTAATTTTGTTATATTTTAGTTTTTATTTAACTTTAGTTTTAATTTTAGTAATTTTGTTTTGGTTTTATAATTTTTTTAGTAATTTTTCTCTTAAATATTTCTGTTTTGTTTATTTTAGGTGTAGTTTGTGATTATTAAAATACTTGAAATGTTGACTTGGCAACTAACTGAAATAAAGCTTGTTTTTCGTGTAATATTTTTATTTTATTGTATTTCTTTGAATTAACCAAAAAAATTACTTTCAGTTAGTGTCCAAGGCAACGTTTCTAGTATTCGAAGTTTGTTTTTCATGTAATTGTTTTCTTTTATTATAACTTTTTCAATTAACGAAAATTATTTTTGAGTTTGAGTTAATAACACTGTATACATCTGTAGCTACTCATAGCACAATGCTAATCCCTGTTACTGTAGTATTAAAGGGTTACTCCACCCCAAAATGAAAATTTTGTCATTAATCACTTACCCCCATGTCGTTCCAAACCCGTAAAAGCTTCGTTCGTCTTCGGAACACAATTTAAGATATTTTGGATGAAAACCGGGAGGCTTCTGACTGTCCCATTGACTGCCAAGTAAATTACTGTCAAGGCCCAGAAAAGTATGAAAAGCATCGTCAAAATAGTCCATCTGCCATCAGTGGTTCAATCTGAATTTCATGAAGCGACGAGAATACTTTTTGTACACGAAGAAAATTAAAATAATGTCTTTATTCAACAATTCGTCTCCTCCACCGTAGCGCCATTTTGGAGAGTATCCACTGAACGTAAACTGCGTATACTGTTCTGTGTCAGCCGCGACACACGGATACTTTTTCTACGTTTATTTACGCTTTGATTTGAACGAAAACAGCGCATCCGTGCAGCGCGGCTGACACCACTGAACGTAAACTGCGTATACTGTTCTGTGTCAGCCGCGACACACGGATACTTTTTCTACGTTTATTTACGCTTTGATTTGAACGAAAACAGCGTATCCGTGTGTTGCTATTTAATAGAATGCCCATTTTTAAATGATACTACACAACATTTGTATTCCGAAAATATATTAATGGACATTTTTAAAAAGGTTTCTCCTGAAATAATTTTAGAATTTGTCATATAGTAAGTTGAAAGACTTATTCTATTTTTTGTTATTGTTGTTGTTATTTTACCTCATATATATATATATGTTGACTTTTTAAGACAACATTGTTAAATTATTGTAAACATTAGGCCTATATTGAAAGGATATTCATTGAATTGTTTGAATGATGCAGTTGAATTGTTTTCGCATTGAATATAGCCATTTCTGCTGACATGGTGTTAAATCATAAATAAATAAATAAATATAGCATTATTAATATTTCGAATTAGCTTAGACTTTTATATTGTAATTTTTGATTTTAATTCCAGTTAAAGTTTTAGTAATTTTATGTGCTTTTGTCATTTTTATTATTTTCTTTTAAATATTTCTGTTAAACTTTTTTATTTCTGTTTACGTAATTATAGTACTTTTAGTAAAGTTTATTTCAGTTTGCTGACAAGGCAACATTTTTTGAAAAACACAAGTTTTTCGAATATTAGCCAAGTTTTAGTTGTAGTTTTAGTTAACGTTAACAACACTGATGCTAATTAGTACTGATACGTCTGTATTTCGTAGTGTAAAGTATTTTCTTGCTACGGGTTCATATCTCAAATTAGCCTCTTCAGAACGTCACATTTAGCAGATAATGATTCAATTATAGCGTGTTAAATAAGCACAGCCTGTGTCAGAGTAATCTTACTTTACATCTGTGCGTTTGCAGCTTTGAATATTGATCCAGAGATTCTCGTCACCCTTAAGTGTCCGCGTGTCCTGCTGAAGCTGCACGGCACGTTAGCGCGCGTATGCAGAATTAGACATCTCCAGACGCTTGATTTGCATATCTGTGGAGTGCTAATTCATTTCTTAATCAATTAGTTGTTAAAGTCCTCTGTCAGTTTGCCGTGGTTTTATATGCTTTGAATCAATCATACATGCATTTCCACTCTAAACATGCAGCATTACAGTTGCTAGTGTGTGTTTGTTAGCAAAACTGTTTGATCTACTAGTATTTTGTGCTGTTTGCATTCTAAAATGGTGGAATATTTTGTCATTATTTACTCACCCTCATGTAATCAATATTAAGGTCTTAAGATCATGAAAATTCAATGATTTATATGTTATAACTCCAACAAGAATGAAAAAGCAGAGTAAGTGTCATTAAAAGTAGTTTATTTGACTCCAGTTATATTACTTTTTTTTTTTAAACGATAAAAAAGATTTGTGTAAAGATTAGACAAAAACTTGAAATGTAAAATTTAAATTCAAATGTCAAAATTTAATTTGTTGAGCTGGGAGGAGATTTTTCAGTAAATAACAACTTAAACTTGGATAAGGCTGTAAGTTTAGAAGACTTATAAAATAATGTATAACATTGTTATTGAATACTTTTATGATAATTTTTTTTATTTATTTATTTTTTTTTTTAAGAATTTGATTTTCTTAAGTTTTGTCAATTTTTTTTGTTTAAATTTACAGTAGCCATTGACTTCCATTGTATGGAAAAAAAAAATACTATGGACGCCAATGGCTACCAGCAACTGCTTTACCAACATTTTTCAAAATGTCAGCAGAAAAAATAAACTCATACAGGTTTGGAACAACTTGAAGCAGAGTAAATGTTTAGATATTTTGTATTTTATGCAAAAAAGTAAGTCATAGAGATGTAAAAAATCAATAAAGGTGAGTAAAAAAAATCTCTCTTTTTTTGGAGAACTACTCTTAAAATCTATTGCTGCAAAAACCATCATCAATCCCTCAAATCAGACCTTGCATTTGCAGCCACTTAACCCAATACGCTACCTTGCCTTTCGTATTATAAAATTGCACTGATCACTCTATTATTTGATGTTCTGCTGAAGTGATGTTGAATTTCTAGCCCCATGGCTAACTAGCTAGTCCAAGCGTGGCTTGTTTCCCTGTCAGATAAGCCATGAAGTCAGTGCTGGAGTATGTTGGATGGGTGTAATTCCCTCTTGAACTGTAGGGGTCAGTCCTGATCCAGCTTCATTCGCTGCAGTCTCAGTCTGCATTAGCATCCGCCGTCATCTGTGCTCGGCCCGGCTACTCACAGACCTGAAATATTGTTCACATCATCATCGGTCATGGCGACGGCGGCTGTAAACCTATGTGTGTGTGTGTGGCAACTGGAGAGTAGCGCTGGCTGATGCAGATGTGTGTGTCTATGTGTAGGAGCTCCTCCATCTGAGTGAAGTGTGTGTGAGGGAGGAAAATTTTACAAAAAGGAAAAGTGAGGAAAATAGTTGGATTAGTGTGTTTAAATATATCTGTCTGTCTGTCTGTCTGATTATACATTTGTCTATTTGTCTAGACATTCACGTATCTGTGTCCACCTATGACTACCTACATCTATCTATCTGACATCTGTCTGTCAGATTGTTTATCTAGTCATCGTTCTAGACATCTGTCTATCTTTCTAGACAGCTGTCTACTAGACATCCTTGTATCTGTCTCTGTCTGACCACCTACATCTATTTTTCTTATCTGTCTGTCTGTCTGTCTGTCGGTCTCCTATGTCATTTTATGTTCATCTAGTCATAGACATCTATCTTTCTAGACGTCTGTCTGTCTTTCTACTAGACATCCTTTTATCCGTCTGTCTGTCTGACCACCTACATTTATCTGTCTGTCTGTCTTATTATATGTTTGTCTCTGTCTAGACATAATCCGTCTGTACATCTATCTATCTAGATATCTGTCTTTCTGTCAACGTATGTTTAACTAGACATCTGCCTGTCTGTCTATCTCTCAATCTATCTAGAAGCCCGTCTTTCTGTCTGAGTATAGATCTGTGTGACTGTCTGTCTGTCTGTCTCTGTCGTCTGTCTGTCTGTCGTTTGTCTGTCTGTCATCTGACTGTCTGTCTGTCGTCTCTCTATCTAGATGTCTGTCTCTCTATCTAGATGTCCGTCTTTGCTATCTATCTATCTATCTATCTATCTATCT
>NW_015654494.1:372890-399034 GCF_001515625.1 Sinocyclocheilus rhinocerous
CTCTCACCTGTCTGTCTGTCTATAGCAGCTCATAGCTAACCGTAGCTTCTCCCTCAGCTTTTTCCAAACAGCTAGCTGATGTTTTCCAGTTTACATCTGTCCACATTCACACATTTCTCGTTATTACTGTATCCAGCCTGGACGGTTTGGCTAATTAGCGCTCTCAGCTGCGTCCCCTATGAAACATCCTGCTAGCGCTCACAGAAGTGTGAGAACATCTGTTGCGTTTGCATGTTGCAAGACACTGTTTCCCTTAAAATGTGGGAAAAGACGAGTCCTCCTCAATTACGCATGTTTCATGCTTTGACTGAAAGGTTGCGAAAGGAGAATTAGCCTACTCGTGTCTTTGGAAAGCGTGACTAGAAATGTGTAAATAGAAACACATCCGCTCTCATTCTCTCTGATATGGCGGCGTTTCCATCCATCATCATATCGCAGGTGGGAGGAGCCGCTCTCCTCTCTTGTACTGGGAATGTCAGTGCTTATGAAGATCCACGGATGGGGTCGCGGTGATGGATCGCTAAGAGACCTGAGCGCCATTTTCTGCCCACGTTTTCAGCACTTTTCATGGTTGATGAGCCACCGGAGATACATAAGCCTTTAATGCTGACCTGAAGTCAGTACATTGGTAGATAAACTTAAACTACAGCTGACCTAGCACACTAGTGCACAGTACACAATACAAACAGTTAGTGTTAGATGTGAAAACTACCACGTTGTATAATTGGCTTTGCTTAGCTAGCATAGTGACTAATTTAAAACTGTACTGGTGGTCAGATTATACATCTTTTTTGGATCATTTTCATAACAAACAAGATGTTTAGGTGGAACAAAATGATAAATGAAGATAGTGTTTCTATATATAGTCTGTGTATATATAACATTATCCCGGACGAGCCCCCAATTGTTCCATCTCCCTTTAAAACTGAACTTCTTATTTGATATATTTCACACATCCAGAATCCACACATTTTATACAGACCCAAACTGAAGTAGAATATTGCACTCTATTTTACAACCAGGCGCCATGTGAAGTTACATAAATTGCATAATTTTGTGTGATTTGTCCACTTTGAACACGAAACATAATTTAATCCAATACGAATGTATTTGATTTTGAAAACTGAAAATGACCAATAATTTACAATTTCATAAATTTACAATGTTTGTTCATAAAGAATGAACTAATTTCAACCATTGTTTCAACCTTTCATAAATGCTGTAAAAGTGTTGTTCATTGTTAGCTTTTGTTTACTCTCATTTCAACATATACAACTATTGTGAGTTTTGTGAAGTATGTTGAGCAAAATTCGGTTAAGTTAAAACTTTCTTAAAAGTGGAAAGTTTTGACCAGTTTGGTTTTCATAAAGTCGGTCATCGTTTCTTTAGCAAGACAAGCAGTTGTTCTCCTATCTATTCAGAAGTGCATCTTTATTGTGCTTTTTGGAGCCGTTTAGCTAGGGTAAACTGATCTGAAAGCAGTTCAAAAGGGCAGCGTTTGCCCCTCGCGCATCCAGAGCACGAACACCAGCTCATATTTGCTGAACATGCTGAATTTCCACTCAGCCGAAGCCCTCGACCGTCCTTGTCGCTACACCAGCAGATTGTGTGAGTCTTTCCGCTTAAGCTCTGGAAATAAGATGCAGTGGTTTCTGCAAATCCGGCAGGCGTACGTTTGATTAGCACAGCAAAGGAAGCCATTAAACAAACAGCATGTTGGGACAGGCTGATTCACGCCTGTAAGAGCAGATTCATTTATTTCTGATAATAACACAAACACACAAACTGCACACGATGTCTTTATGGCCTGCGGTTTTCAGCGGATTCTGCTGCTTTTGTTTTCTTTTGTGCTTATTTTGTAGAAATAAACAAATGCAAAAAATTTTGACAATCAGCTCAGATTGTTTCATCTCGAGAAAATTTGATGAGAAGTGTTTGAGTTCGTATTGAGATCTTTGACTTGCGAACTTGGAAAAATTGCGCACAATTTGAGAATTATTGAGTTTTAAAACTCTCAGGAGAAAAATCAGTTAATTCGGTTGAAACAATTAAATGTTGTAAATGTTGTAAAATTTTAATTAGTGCTGTCAAACGATTAATCGCGGTTAATCGCAACCAAAATATGTTTTTCTTTACATAATATATGTGTGTGTGTACTGTGTATATGTATTGTGTAAATACACACACATACTGTATATATTCTGAAAATATTTACATGTGTATATATTTAGATTCATATAATTTATATGTAAATATATTTAATATAAACATAGCATATATTTCTTAAATATATACATGCATGTGTGTGTGTGTGTTTGTGTATTTATTTATATATATATATATATATATATATATATAAATAAATATACATAATAAATATACACAGTACATGCACACATATATATATTATGTAAAGAAAAACTTTTTTATTTTTTATTTTTTTTATTTTGGATGCGATTAATCGTTTGACAGCACTAATTTAAATATTTCTTTCTTGTGGTTATTAGGACTGGATGATATATCAATGCGTGTTCGTTTCATTATATCTGGGAAAATAAATTCAAGCAACTAAGTGAATATCACAATTTTAATGCACTTTTTAATTGCAGATCAAATTTCTTTCCTATTGTCTTGACTAGCATGATTGCATTAATTCAGATATGCAAGTTGTAACTGTTTCAGCGAATTGATTCCTATGATTCATCTGATTTTTTGTGGCGTTTTTCATGAGATTCTGCATTTTAATTCATTTTAATTTAATAAAAAATCACTATATTGAAAATTACGGTTCAATATGAATTAAACATGGTTCTTGCATGGTAACTATAGTTTCATTGTGGTTTTTGTAGTGAGCCTAGATCATTATAACTTCAGGTAGAATAATCCTTTGTCAATTTACCATAATTTTTGCATAGTAACCATAGATTAACTGTGATAGTTGGCGTAAAACCATAGTAAACCAGATTAAATAGCCTTAATGCAAATCTACAATAGATTTTGAATGGTTATCATAGTTTAAAGGGGTCATGTGATGCGATTTCAATTTTTCCTTTCTCTTTGGAGTGTTACAAGCTCTTGGTGCATAAAGAAGATCTGTAAAGTTGCAAAGACTAAAGTCTCAAATCCATTTAGCAGCATCATATGACCCCTTTAAATGAAGTATGCGGAGTAAAACCATAGGCTAGTTAACCAAGTTCATATGGTCTTTTATGAAAGTTTACCATAGTTTTTGCGTGGTAACTATAGTTTAACTGTGGTGGAGTAAAACCATAGTAAATCAGTCTTTTATAAAAGTTGATCCTTAGTTTTTGCATGGTAACAATACTTTAACTGTGGTATTTGGAATTAAACCATACTATATCCTGGTAAAATTGTCTTTTATGAAAGTTTACCATAGTTTTTTCCCCCAGAAACCATAGTTTCAATGAAGTAATTGGAGTAAAACCATAGTAAACCCAGTAAAATCCTCCTTTATGAAAGTGTACCATAGTTTTTGCATGGTAGCTATAGTTTGTCTGTGGTATTTGGAGTAAAACCATTGTAAACCCAGTTCAAATAGTCTTTTATGGAAGTTTACCATAGTTTTTGCATGGAATCCTAGTTTTAAGTGTGGTGTTTGGAGTAAAAAAAAAAACTGTAGTAACTGGGGTAAAATTACAAAAATTTGCTTTTTGATGACTTGCAGAATCTAATAGATTTAGCACTAATCTACAATATTTCAAACAAAATACTGTGGCTCCATACTATAGCAAAACTTAAAAAATATATATAAATTTCAATCATTTAAATAATTTTATTATACATTTTCTTTTTTATTTAGTAAAAACAGTGCATAAAACATGTCTTTAACTGCATTTTACGTTTTTTTTTTAATCTTGTGTGAAACATTTTGAATTTAATTTGCAACAAAAGCTTTACTTTTATTTTCAGAGGCGTTTTAGAGCAAATACATGTTGTGATATTAAATATCACCAAATATAAAATTTAACATTCAGCAGCACACAGATTTACTGAAATGTTCTGCTTTTTGATCTCAAGTCTTTATAAAGCAGTTTGCATCGTTTAACATGAGGATCGTGTTCACACTAATTAAACACTGTTCCCATTGAAAGCATCTTGAGATTGGACATTTATTGCGTTTGTTTACTTCGGTTTCTCCATGGCTCTTATAAAAGACACCGAGTATGCTATTTTCAAACATGCGCTCATCTGACCCTCTCTCTCTCATGTTGAGTCTCTCGGCCATCTTGCAAGAGATGCTCAAACAGTTGCCATAGAAACCCATCTCCTGAAGAAGCCCTCCTGGTGTTGATGTGTTCAGATGGGTGTTACTCGCACGTGTTCGTCAGAGGAAAGACTCTATATGAGATTCCAGGCGTGTTGAGACATGCTGAGAACCGCAGCCACGGTCGTCTGCAGTCTGGAAATAAGTGAAAGCCTTCTCTCAAACTCTTCCACCGTCTGTAAAGGTTTTCAAGGCATGTCAGGACTTCAGATACATTTTTAGATGCTGGAATCCATTTTATTTGCTATTTTTGTAGCAACACACCTGTTGATCAGAACGATTATATCGGCATCAATGTCTTTTGAACATTTTGGCATGGTAGCTGTAGTATTTTAAGAATTTTACAATGGTTATTATATGGTAACCACTGTTTAACTTTGGTATTTGGAGTAAAATCATGGTAAGCAAAGGTCAAATTGCCTTCTTTAAAAAAATTTACCATAGTTCTTGCATGCTAACCACTGTTTATCTGTGGTATTTCAGGTAAAACCAACTGCGGTGAAAATTTACCATGGTTCTTACATGGTAACCACTGTTTAACTGTGGTATTTCTGGTAAAACCAACTTTGGTGAAAATTTACTATGTTTCTTACATGGTAACCACTGTTTAACTGTGGTATTTCTGGTAAAACCAACTGCGGTGAAAATTTACTATGGTTCTTAAATGGGAACCACTGTTTAACTGTGGTATTTGCGGTAAAACCAAATTCGGTGAAAATTTACCATGGTTCTTACATGGTAACCACTGTTTAACTGTGGTATTTCTGGTAAAACCATAGTAAACAAGGGTAAAATCACCATGTATGAAAATTTACCATGATTTGTACATGGTAACCACTGTTTAACTGTGGTATTTGGGGTAAAACCATAGTAAACAAAGGTAAAATCACCATCTAATTTACCATGCTTCTTGCACGGTAACCACTGTTTAACTGTGGTATTTCTGGTAAAACCAACTGCGGTGAAAATTTACTATGGTTCCTAAATGGGAACCACTGTTTAACTGTGGTATTTGCGGTAAAACCAACTTCGGTGAAAATTTACCATGGTTCTTACATGGTAACCACTGTTTAACTGTGGTATTTGCAGTAAAACCATAGTAAACAAGGGTAAAATCACCATCTATGAAAATTTACCATGGTTCTTACATGGTAACCACTGTTTAACTGTGGTATTTGCAGTAAAACCATAGTAAACAAGGGTAAAATCACCATCTATGAAAATTTACCATGGTTCTTGCACGGTAACCAGTGTTTAACTGTGGTATTTGGGGTAAAAACATAGTAAACAAAGGTAAAATCACCATCTAATTTACCATGTTTCTTGCACGGTAACGACTGTTTAACTGTAGTATTTGGTGTAAAACTATAGTAAACAAGGCTAAAATCACCATCTATGAAAATGTACCATGGTTCTTACATGGTAGCCACTTTTTAACTGTGGTATTTGAGGTAAAACCATAGTAAACAAGGCTAAAATTAACTTGAATGTATCATGGCTTTTGAATGGGGTCAAACCATAGTAAACAAGGGTAAAATCACCATCTATGAAAATTTACCATGGTTCTTGCACGGTAACTGGTGTTTAACTGTGGTATTTGGAGTAAAACCACAGTAAATCCAGTTAAATAGTATTTTATGAAAGTTTACAGTTAGTTTTTGCGTAGTAACAACAGTTTACCTGTGATATTTGAAGACATACCATAAATCAAGGTTAAGTTATATTCTGTTGACATTTACCATTGTTTTTGCATGGTAACAAAGAAATTTTACTATAGTATTACTACAGTTACTACAGTATTATACAGTATAGTAAACAAGCAAAAACTATGGTAAATTTTATTTCGGTTTACAATGGTTATGCTCCAGTAACTGTAGTTGTAGTATTTTGGCGGAAATGTTGTAGATTCATTCTAATTCTATTAGAAAAGTCATAAAATCAAATGAATTTCGCTTATGGTGGCTATAGTTTTATCCCAGTTAATACAGTTAAACAATACTATGGTGAATTTGCACAGAAGACCATTTTAGCTCTGTTTACTATGATTCGACTGTAAATACCACAATTAAACGATGGTTTTGATGACTTGTCTAATAGATTTAGCATGAATCTTCAGCGTTTCTGTCAGATTAGTATAACTCCAGTCATTGTTACTATTGTAAAGGTGGGTAGAGAAGAATATGAGAGAGATTCAGATGAATACAGCACACGCTTCCCATCCGGCCCGCAGAGGAGGTCAGCGGAGCCCGGCCACGTCTCCAAACACGCGCTTACAGAGCGATGCGCTCGCACTTTAGCAAGGTTAACAACACGAGCTACGCAGGATAAATGGGCTCCACTTACCGGCTGTCAGAGATGGGACACCAGAGAACAGCAGGAAACACAGAGAGAGACTCAAAATAACTCATAAACGTTCAGCCAGATGCGCTTTCGAGCCAGAGCTGCGTATTGAATGGGTATTTCTAATATAGATACGTGATGTTTATATTTGATTTTTATTTATTTATTTATTCTTACTTTTTTCATGATTTTATTTATTGTTATGTGTAATTTATATACGTTTCATTATTATATTATTTATTTTATATATTTTTGTTTTTATTGGCATAGCAAATTATTTGTATTTTATATATTTAATTTATTACTTATTAACATGATTTCATTTATTATGTTATTATAAAAAGCATTTATATTTTTATATTTATTGTTTTATTTATTCTTATTACATTTTTATTAACTTTAGGGGAAATAAACCCTAAATTTCCTGATTCTTATTAAAGTGTTTCTCCCTGGCCACTTTCCAAACAAAATTAATCTAATAAATCGTCAAGATCCCATTCCCACAGCTCTTTAAGGGCTCCGATATTACAGCAGAAACAATGAACCTTTCACTTTAATTAAATGATTTTCCATACTCGTTACTTAAGGATAATGAGTTTTTTTTTTTTTTAGTTTACGGTCAGTCGTGAATTAACCTCGGCATCCGGTGGGAGTTTCCCATCTGTGCCAAGAACACAGAATTGGCTTTTTAGCAAAGAGATTAGAAATCACATACAAATTACATCTACATTTATTCATTATTACAGTAACCAGTGAGCTTTGCCAGACAGAATGAAAGCGATTGATGTTAGGAAATGGACTGATTGAGCCAAACCATGATTATCTCAGTATGAAACCAAATCAAATAGGACAGTTGACTAATATTATAAATAATTTGTTTTATATATTTTATATTTATTTTGTTACTTATTAACATGGTTTGAATTATTTTCGTAGAAATTATTGTTATGCTTTCATCTATTTCTTTTTGTTTTTATTAGCATAGTTTCGTTTCTTATATTAATTATATATTTATTCGATTTTATATATTTTTATTTTTACTTCATTTTTATTTTTATATACTTTAATCTCTCTATATATATATTTTTTTTAATGAAAATTTATTTGAAAAGGGACCATGTACAATTTTAACATAACTGTTACCATTTCATGCATTGTACCAAATTTAGCCAATGGCTAGTTTTCATCCGCGGTTTTACTAGCGTAGTTTATAATAATATTTTTTAGATTTTTATTTTATTTTATTTTTTATGAAAAGGGACTACAATTTTAACATAACTGTTACCATTTCATGCATTGTACCAAATTTAGCCAATGGCTAGTTTTCATCCGCGGTTTTACTAGCGTAGTTTATAATAATATTTTTTAGATTTTTATTTTATTTTATTTTTTATTTTATTAGAATGGCATTTGTTTATTATAATTGATATTAATTTATATACAATTTATATTATATATTTTTTACTTATTGACATGGTTTTATTCATTGTTTTATAAAAATATTTTAGTTTTATGTTTTATTGGCATAGTTTCATTTATTATAGTATACATTTATTTTATGTATTTTATTTATTTTTTACTTATTATTTTTTTATTGTATAATTAAAATATAAATAAATGTGTCTATTCATATTTTTATTTGCATTTATTGCATTTTTTATTAATTTTAGAAAAAGTTTCCAGATTTAAAATTTTTTTTATCTGGAACCATTTAACCGTTTTGGGTTCTCAAGGGACTAATGGAGAGAAAGGCACATGGAAAAGTTTTTTTCTGTTATAGGCTAAACGTAAGCAAGCTATTAATGATTAGTGTACACCACATGAAATTGAGATTGCGTTATTTAAAACGTATGTTTCGTGCCTAATTATGAGACAAATTTTTCATTGGCAAATTTCAGCTTTGCAATACACACTAAAGTAGTGCAAAAACAAGAACACTGCAAACAGGCTGCGAATGCAACACACATGTAAAAGCGTTTGCCAGCAATCAGTGTCAATTCAAACAATTTCAACCTCTCGACATTCGCTTTACCTGCGTTCGGTAGGAATCCTGCAGAAGATAGTCTTTACCGGTCACGCTATGTTTTCTGTTTTGTTCCTCCTGCCCGTTGGCCTGTTGCTAGCTGATTAAAGCAAGAGCGGCGATACGGCACAGAAAGCTGTTATTACTTGTTTTTGTATTGTCGAGGGTGTGAATGACGGGTAACATGGTGAACGAATGAAGTTAAGTGTAAAGTTATCATGCATCCAGCTCAGCCTCTCCCTGCGTCTAATCAAACACTTGGCACACGCCGAAGGAATTGGGAGCTGTCAGGCCGAGAAAGGAAAGTAAGAGCGCCTTTCATCCCCCATGGTGTGAAATATAGTTTTCATTAAAGAGCAGGCAGCAGTTTTCCAATGAAAGTCCAAACAGCACCGCGTGCGTCTCTGGGGAGCGCGGCTGAAAAAGACCTTACGCCGGGTCTTACCGCTGCACTTTCATGCCCGAGACCGCCGGATGCATTTCTCACTCCTCCATTTCCCTTTGCTTTTGCTTTTTGTTTCTGTAGGTGGTGGTAATCATCTGTTTTTTTTAAAAAAGCTGTTTCTTGCCAATTGTCTGGTTTTTGGGCTCCCAAGGGACTAATGGAGAGCAAGGCACATGGAAAAGTTGATTCTGTGATAAAAGCGAGCAAGCTATTAATGATTAGTGTTTTTTGCTAAGGGAATTACTCATTATTGGTTAGTGTGGTGCTTATTTTTATATTTAAAAATAAAATAATAGTAATTATTACATTTTGAAAATTCAATTTGTTAACAAATATTATATTTAGAAATGTTACATGTATTTTTCATTTGAAAAAGTAACTGTATTTACATTAAACTGAATTCTATTTATATTATAAAATTAAATGTATATATTGAATAGTTCATTAAAGAGCAGGCAGCAGTTTTCCAATGAAAGTCCAAACAGCACCGCGTGCGTCTCTGGGGAGCGCGGCTGAAAAAGACCTTACGCCGGGTCTTACCGCTGCACTTTCATGCCCGAGACCGCCGGATGCATTTCTCACTCCTCCATTTCCCTTTGCTTTTGCTTTTTGTTTCTGTAGGTGGTGGTAATCATCTGTTTTTTTTAAAAAAGCTGTTTCTTGCCAATTGTCTGGTTTTTGGGCTCCCAAGGGACTAATGGAGAGCAAGGCACATGGAAAAGTTGATTCTGTGATAAAAGCAAGCAAGCTATTAATGATTAGTGTTTTTTGCTAAGGGAATTACTCATTATTGGTTAGTGTGGTGCTTATTTTTATATTTAAAAATAAAATAATAGTAATTATTACATTTTGAAAATTCAATTTGTTAACAAATATTATATTTAGAAATGTTACATGTATTTTTCATTTGAAAAAGTAACTGTATTTACATTAAACTGAATTCTATTTATATTATAAAATTAAATGTATATATTGAATAGTTAAAAAAAATATTATAAATATTAACTAATATATATACATTTTCAGTTTTTACTTTGTATTATAGTTATTTTTATAAAATGTAGCAACAATTTTGCCCATTTATAGTAATATATATCTACTAGAATTATTTTGGTGTCAAAACCAAAAAAAAGTAAGTAATAGTCATTGAAACATGAGGGTTTTTTTTAAAGCCGAAAAACTGAAATAGTATTTTCATTTTACTTTATATTTTGTTTTTAGCTGTTTCTTGCTTTTTGTCTTTTTTTTGTACTAATGGAGAGCAAGACACATGAAAAAGTTGTTTCTGTGATAAAAGCAAGCAAGTTATTAATGATTAGTGTTATTTGCTAAGGGAATTACTTATACATGGGGTTAGTGTGGTTCTTATTTTATTTTTTAAATATTATTATTATTATTGTTATTATTATGTTTTATTTATTATTTATTATGTTTTAATAATTATAGTTAACAAAATATTACAATTTGGAAATTTTAAATAATTTATTTTTATTTTTAAAAAGTAATTACATGTTTACATTAAAATGAATGATATTTAGATTACAAAATTAAATGTAGAATTTATGAATAATTAATCATTTAATGTATACAAATATATAAATGTATTTTTTTTAAACTTGTGTTAAAATTTATTTTGATAAAAAGTAGCAACATACTACTTTTTGCTACTTAGTAGTAGTAATATATACTAGAAACATTTTGGTGTCGAAACAATTTTTACTCAGAAATTGCTAGTAAATTTTAGAAATAATTACAATGAAACAGCAAGTAAAACATTCAATAAAATGTGAGGTTACGTAGAAAAACTAAAATAGTATTTTATTTTTGCTTTTTATTTTGTTTTAGCTGTAGTTTGACTATTGTCTGTTTTTTGGGTTCACTAGGAACTAATGGAGAGCAAGGCACATGGAAAAGTTTTTTTCTGTGATAAAGGCAAGCAGGCTATTAATAATTAATGTTGTTTGTTAAGGGAATTACTCATACTTTGGGGTTATGCTCTTATTATATTTGTTAACAAAACGTTAAATTTATTTCCCATTTAAAAAAAAAGTATTTCTATATTTACATAGAAAATTAAATATGAATTATTTCAATTAAAATACAATTTTAAATCATTAATAATTATTTAACATATTAATATAATATTAAATTTGTACATTTTATTAGCAACAAACTACTTAGCTGTACACTGATGTAGAAACAATTTTCACCCATAAATTGCTAGTAAATTTCACAAAGAAACGGTGAGTAAAAAATATTGAATTAAACATGAAATTTTAAAGTAGAAAAACTGAAGTATGTTCTTGTAAAATGTGCTCCACTAGTCTTTGTTTTATTTATGACTTGGATAAAAATAATACTTTTTTTTTACAGTGTTGAGAAGGCAAGCTAAATTATCAGAGGAATTACTGGAGCATCACGTCTCAATGTGCTTGGATTTGTATTTTTTAGTCACCTTGTTAAAGATTAATTAAGTTTCTCCCATTCTTTTCCTACAGTATATGATATAAATATTATGCAGATTACATAACAGATTATGTAAAACAACACTGACAGGTTGGAGATGATTAGAGTATGTTGTTTTTCTTCTTTTTCAAAGGGAAAAAGGGCCAAATAAACAACGAGCGGGGGTTTTCTTGTGGTTTGAGGACTTCATTATTGTCTCCACTAGTGTTGGGTCGTTCTTGAACGATTCGTTCGTTTTGAACGAATCTTTAATGTGAAAACGTTGCATTCGAATTTTAGGTCTGCGTCAGCCGTCAGCCAGTATTATCAGTGGCGCATGAAATGCGACGACGATGTAAGTGTCATTGCATTTTAATGCTTTTGTTAGCCTATCCAGTTGAACCCACTAGATGCGGCGCTGCTACGTTGTTCATTCAATATATTGCGGAAAACGAGTGCATCAGTGTGGAGAAGATGTTGTTTACGTCAAAACTGAAACCAAGCCGTTCACACAGAATGCATATTTATCACATTTTCTAGAGGGACATCTATCAGCGTTGCACTCGCGTCTGGCAGAGAGCTGCATGTTTAGAAAGCCATGTAAAGTTAATGCAAATTCAACTTTTAAAAAACATGTCAAGACTTTATGGCGTTTTTTCCCCATCCCACTGAATCTCAAAGTACACTTTGTGATTGGTTTTCGGTCCTTTGTATTAAACTATACATACATGCATGATGCTGTTTTGTTTCTAATTGTTTAAGCAACTTTATTAATTATATATGGTTTATAAACATTATTTTAAACATTATGCACTTTTTTTCAAAGATAGTTGTGTTATTTTATTACGCTTTGAAGAAACGTGCATAATATTTTGCGCGATGCGCCCTCTTGTGGCCTCAGGAGAGAAGCCAAAAGCTTTTTTCCCCCCTAACTGAAATTATGCCTTTTAAATTTGAATATAATTCGAATTTTGATCATATTTAAGTAGAAAATTCGAATTGAGTTTCAGTCATTTTGACAGCCCTAGTCTCCACTGATCAAAGGAGCTGTCAGTCAAACACTGGACGCTGCGTCTCAATCATTTAAAGATGTTTCTGCTCAGTTTCTCTGTGTTTATCAGGCTGTTTCTTCAGTTCTGAAGCAGAATCAGCCGCGCTGTCTTAAGGTTATCATTGTAAACGTTGGCTTTATCCGTCTCGGAGGGGTCGGCGAACGCACCTGGTAAATTAAGACGATGTTAGCTCAGATTTGTGAATCTCTCCAGATGAATCTGGGTTTATGGAGTCGATGTTGTGTGAAATCTCTCCTGTTGCTTTGAGGCTCGTGTGAGAGAGAGAGAGAGATTCGCCGAGCCTGATGTTTCCATATTTCTCCCCTGTCCTATTTGTTTTCAACATCTCGCTCCTCAGACGGGACGTTTACAAACCGCGGCCCGGGGTGAATTAGATCAATCTGTTTGCTTTAATTGAACTGTATTTGTCGTTCTAGCATGTGATTTAGTGCACCAGTGCATTTTCGCAATCTTTATTCTATGTTCGTTTTCCAGTAAAATATCAAGACATCCACAGACAAGATACATTTATTGGATAAAAAAAAAAAAAAAGTAAAAGTGAAACTGTTTAACCTGCTAATGAAGTAAAAATCACGTAAAGACAGAAGTCTTTGTATTAATATTTATTATATTGTATTTTTAAATCATATTTGTAATATTATTTTCATTCACAAACTTATATTTGTTTCTAACAGGAAAAATAATCTTTATATTATTTATAATATTGTATTTTTAAATAATATTTTATTTTAATGAATACTCTTGTATTTATGATGTTTTAATTAGAAAGTGATTTTTGGATTATTTTCCTTAGTATATTTTTATTAAATATTAGCTTCAAGCAGGGAAAAAAAAATCATAATGTTAATTAAAGTATTATTTAAAAATGCAATATTACAAACAATGTTATTATTTTAATTTATACTCTTGCATTTATAATCATTTTAATTTGAAACTAATATTTGGATTCTTTTCCTGAGTATATTTTTAAATAATCACTCCTAACAGGAAAAACAAACCTGAATATTATTTATATTTATACTCTTACAATTTTTGGATTTCTCCGTTATTATATTTTTTTATGTAGTTACGTAATGACTAATTAGATTTTTTTTTTATTAATTTTTTTATAAAAATGATAGCTTAGAATGGTTTATTTCATTATTGCTAAGTATATATTTTTTTATTATTCTTTTAAGTGGATTTAGTCCACTTTATGAATGACTTTTTTAAACTGTTAGTTTTCAGTGGTTTATATAGTTTAAAATACTTTATTTTGATAATTACTACTAATAAATGTATTTTTACAATTATTTCATTATTTTTATTATTATATTTTAAATTATTTTAGATGTATTTTAGGCAGTCTCTGTTGCTTTGTGGGTAATAAATAATAACACCCATTAAACAAGGTAAAAGAAGTGTACCATCATCTCAGGGTTTGCTGCTTTAATCAATGCTGTGCTGCTTGACTGCATTAAAAGCCATTAGTTACGTCTGATAAGCGTGAGATATTGATTTAAGAAGCTGTCAGAGGGTAAAAAAAGAGAAAATTAAGTGTACGTTTATTTAACCCTACATTTTTCCTCAGGGAATACACACTTTATGTCCATATGCTAGTCATAAATGACACCTGCGCTAGTTATGTCTTCATATATGCATCATAAAAAATGCATTTTATTTATTTATTTAATTCATGCGTGTATTTGTTTATTTATTAATAAAAAAATGTGTGTGTGTGTGTGTGCACTGTTCTTTTGCAGTTGTAATATTCTGTCCAGGTGTGTCTGGTGGCTCGTTGCTGCTTGTCTCTCAGTGTTTTGTTGTGGTGGCTGGTTGTGAGACTCATTGATTGATGATTGGTTCTCTCGTCGCGTTCACCGGTGCTCATCTAGAGGTATAAAAACAAGCTGGGGCTGAACGGTGCTCTCAGTAAAAGCTCAGATTGATGTATCGATCCCCGCGCACAGAAAGCCCTCGCTTATGAATTTATTTGTCCATCAAACAAGCACGAGCAGGAAGAAAAGGACAAATGGTTGCCGCATCAAAGGCATGTAAAATAGCACAGGTAAACAAACATCGCACAAAAGCCCCGTGAGTCCTGCTTTCAGAGAGCATTTTGGTGGAGTGCTTCGTTTACAAAATGTTTTGACTCGCGCACAAAGACGTTTTTTGGGAGTAGAGCTCGGCGTATGGATGTGTCTTCAACTACCGTCACTTGTAATGTCTCCGAGATCGATTTTTACTCAAACTAACAGATTTCAGGTTTTATTTGTTAGCCGAAAGTCACATTGAAACTGGCTTGGAAACTTTTAACTGTCGTAATTGATATTTGCGATGTATAGAGTTTTTGTTGCGGAAATGATTTAAACTTTTTTTTGCAATAAAGCAGCCGACTTGTTAAGGCTAATTTCATCTGAGGCTATTTATTTATTTGTTTATTTACTTTTTTTTTATCTGAAACTCATGCAAATAAATGGTAGCCTATTGTTACACTATTTACATTATTTCACAAAATTACAATGTCACTCAAAAATATTCATTCTTTTATTAGTAAAAAATAAAAAAAGTGAAATAATCCTAAACCATTTTAATATATTGTGAAAATTTAGCGAATTTTAAATGAAAATATGTGCTTACACAAATTACGAAAAGTTCCTAAGTTTTGAAATCCTTTCCACAACAATAACATGTGATTGAAAAACAGCCGACTCTTTTAGCTAAGGCTAATTTCATCACATTTTAATCTGAAATACACACGATTGAATGTTATTGTAACTATTTGCATTAGCCTATTTCACTAAAATTAGAGTTTGATTAGTAATGACGCTCAAAACTATTCAACGTCTTTTCAATGTTAAACAATGGAAAATACATCAAAAATATTTGGAACTTTGAAATATTATAAACCATGTGTGAAAATTTGCTGTTTTATTTTTTAATTAAAATGGAAAATTTAAATGTTTACGCAAATTATGACAGTTCCTAAGTTTTGACATCATTTACACAACATGCAACAATTTTGGCTACTAAAAGTTTAATAATCAAACTCTCTTAATAGATGTACTATTGTATGAAAATTTATGAAAAACAAATATTTAAATGTTCACGCAATTTACAACCATTCCTAAGTTTTGACGTCATTTCCACAATATACAGCCATTTTAACTACAATTTTTTCCCCTAAAGTTTAATAATGTGTAAAGTTTAATATATGTAAGTGTAACGGAGGCCAGCGAGTAGGTGCTGTGCAGGTAAACCTCACTCCCCTGATCTCGAGAGACGCACTAGCGACTGACGCTAGTGGCTGCAGTCTTTAGCCTCCTTGTTAGTGCATCCGCCTCCCATGCCGGAGACCCAGGTTCGAGACTCACTCGGAACGAGAACGAGGTGTGGCGGTGAGGACCCGGGAGAGAGGGGTTGCATTGGTGCCGTGACCCGGATGGGAGTGAGGTTTAGGGGGGTGAGTGTAACGGAGGCCAGCGAGTAGGTGCTGTGCAGGTAAACCTCACTCCCCTGATCTCGAGAGACGCACTAGCGACTGACGCTAGTGGCTGCAGTCTTTAGCCTCCTTGTTAGTGCATCCGCCTCCCATGCCGGAGACCCGGGTTCGAGACCCACTCGGAACGAGAACGAGGTGTGGCGGTGAGGACCCGGGAGAGAGGGGTTACATAGGCTATTAAATGTTAAAAATTTAACATTTAAATGTTTACACAAATTATGACTTTTTTTTTGTTATTTCTTTTTGTTGTTATTTCTGCATCATACAAACATTTTGGCTACTAATAAAACTTTTTTTTCTCTAAAAGTTGAATGGTCATAAACTAATCATATACATATATGTACTGTGTGAAAATTTCGCATAATTTAAAATCAGACGTTTAAAAGTTCATGCAAAAAACAACTGTTCTTAAGTTTTGATGTCATTTCCACAACATACAAAACATTTTGGCCACTACTATAGTTTTCCCAAAAGGTCTGCGCTTCTAGTTATCAAAGAGATAAGTGATATTAATATTACATATTAGATGTGTGATGTGTGAAGAAAACAAAGTTAAATCAAGATAAATATCACTTCCATGTCAAATATTTTTGAGTGTCATTACCAGTCAAGCTGTAATTTGGCCAAATTATGCAAAAAGTGTGACAATACAATTTAATTGTGTGGATTTCAGATAAAAACTAACCTGTGATGAAATTATCAAATGTCCAGTGTCACTTCCATAACAGAATCTTATCAAACTAAATATATCATTAATAAAGATGCTGTGGAAATGACATTTTATTATTTCGTAAAAAGGTGAAATCTTCGAAACTGATGCTTGTTTATCCAGTGTTAGTAGACAAAGTAAATTAGTGCGAGTATGAAAAGTGTTTTTAGAGTGTTTCTATGAGTCGTCAGTTGAAGAAACACCTGTGAATCTCAGATGCGACTGGAGTCTCTTTAGGTTTACAGCTCCCTTGTGCTTTACCACAATATAATCTAATCCTGAAAGCATAATGCGTGGATTACACTGTGAGTATAGCAGCTTCCTGACGAGATTACCGTTCACGATAAGAGACACGCTCCGACTCCAATTCAGCCGCCGATGATAGAGCGACCTACTTTCTCCAGCACTTCCCAGGGATCTTATCATATCTAAATGGAAATGGCTCCGTTCAGCTTCAACAGTGTGTGTGTGTGTGTGTGTGTGTGTGAGCGGTAACTGATCTGAGGTTAGCTGATACTCTGTTTTATCGGTTTTCACTCTTGTGTTTTAAATATCAAGTTTGCAAAAAATGTTGCCATTTTTGATGAGAACCTTTTACGACACGTGTATATATATAACCTTTTACGACATATATATATATATATATATATATATTTTTTTTTTTAAATAAAAAATATAATTATAAAATGAAGTAATTATGAAAAAATAACTTTAAAATAAATGATTTTATAATTTAAATCATAATTTAATCATAAAGTAACTTATGACATATATAATATATTAGTTTTTACATTTATTAACAGTGGTTTAATATTTTATTTAATATTGTTATATTTTAAAGATAGATTTTTTCTTTCTGTATTATGGTAAAACCATGGTATTTGAATATGATAGTAATTAGTATCTTGGTATAGATGAATTTACCATATTATTACCATCTATCATGTACCACAATAAAACTGTAGTTTTAGTTATGTCTTTTTTAAATGGTACACTAGCATATAGGCCTAAAGTGTTTTTTTGGACATGTACTTTGGTATAATTGTATTCTTTAGTGTGCCGTTCTCCTCTGGCCAGACGAAACCAGCAATTTAATTCTAGGTTGCAACAAAGTCAGATTGTGCAGAGCACTCATCTTACACTGAAAAACACTGAATCATTCATAAACGTAGCAGTGAATCAAATCTTTCATTCTAATTCAAACACACTGATTAATTAATTAACTCTTTACAATTATACTACAATACGCTACAGTTTACTGTAGTACAAACTAAAGTATACTACAGTATTTACTACAGTTTATCAGTTCACTATAGGTAATACTACAGCATGCTGTAGCATGCATTAACAAAGTGTTGTAAATACTATAATATATACAGTATAATACACTTTACTATATATGGTTCAAAAACACTAGTATTTACTATAAATGATTGTAGTATTTTTTCATGTGCCTGTGTTTTAACGTATCACGATGGCCGCAAGTTCAAATTGACCATAAGCATTACAGATGTGCGAATGTCCGTTTGCTGCTCGGTTAATATCCCATGTCACCTTGCACCGCCTCGAGTGTCCATCTGATCCCAGATCAGGCTGGAAACCTCGGACTGATGGTCTGCGTGACCTTTTTCCCGTTCAGCCAGGCGAAATGGACTTCATATGCTGTTAAATTTATATGTGCGTTCTCCTTGGTCGCGGTGCTTGTCCACCCCAGGGCCCTCTGGGAATCCGGTCCCCCCGTTGTGCTCCCTGACGGCCGCGTGTTTTATTACCCAGTAAAGCATTACGCTGGGGCTCCTTTGATATTGATTTATTTATTTATTTGTGTCCGTCCCATAAGCCCTCGTGAGAGATGTGTTCGTGCCACGGGCCGCGTTCAAGCGCATTAAATATATTGCAGGCATTTGTTGTGTGCCGTGGACGCGGCGGGTGTTTGTTTCAGAGCGACGCACACCTGCAGATACGACAACAAACGTGTCCTCGCCTCACACCGCACGTTTGAAGCCTCTTCCTGGAGAGAAAAAGCACAGCTGGGCTCTTTTGAAGCATCAGTGCGGCCGAAGAGTCAAATATAATGCGTTTTCCATTAACAAATAGGTTTTAGAGATTATATAGATCCAGACCTGATGCAACAAATAGCCATATATATATATATATATTTACACACACAAATTTATAATCTTTTTTCTAAATCTAAAATTGTATTGTTTATTTAATTAGTTTTGACCGGGATCTTATCAGTTCAGGGTTTATAAAAGAATTATTTATCCGTCTTTGCATCTTTGTCTTGGTGTTATTTTAGTATCATCTATATACTATTATAGGTTTTAGTCAGTATTTTAAATTAGCTTTTATTATTTATTTTTTTTTCAATTCCTTTGTTCAATTATTAGTATTTATTTATCATATCTATCATGTTAGTATTTGTCATGTTTATTAGTATTTAACATGTTTGTTTATCATATTAGTATTTTTTACTATGTTTATTTACCTTATTACCATGTTTATTTACCATATTATTTTTTATCATGTTTATTTATAGTATTTATTTACCATCTTTATTCACCATATTAGTGTTCA
This sequence comes from Sinocyclocheilus rhinocerous, assembly GCF_001515625.1. Classification (NCBI taxonomy): domain Eukaryota; kingdom Metazoa; phylum Chordata; class Actinopteri; order Cypriniformes; family Cyprinidae; genus Sinocyclocheilus; species Sinocyclocheilus rhinocerous. The sequence goes on from NW_015654494.1 coordinate 392,272, forward strand.
TCATGTTTGTTAGTATTTATTTACCATGTTTATTTATCATATTAGTATTTATCTTGTTTATTAGTATTTATTTACCGTGTTTATTTATCATATTAGTATTTATTGTGTTTATTAGTATTTATTTGCAGTCTTTATTCACCACATTAGTGTTTGTTACGTTTATTAGTTTTATTTAGTGTGTTTATCAGTATTCATGTTTATTAGTATCTATTTACTATGTTTATATAACTTGGTATTTATCATGTTTTAGTATTTATTTACCATGTTTGTATACCTTACTAGTATTTATCGTGTTTATTAGCATTTATTTGCAATCTATATTCATTATATTAGTGTTTGTCACATTTATTAGTATTTTTTACTGTTTATCATATTAAGGTTCATCATGCTTAATAGTATCTATTTACCTTGTTTATATACCTTATTAGTATTTATCATATTTTTTTGTATTTATTTACCATGTTTGTATACCTTACTAGTATTTATCGTGTTTATTAGCATTTATTTGCTATCTTTATTCATTATATTAGTGTTTGTCACATTTATTAGTATTTTTTACTGTGTTTATCATATTAAGATTCATCATGCTTAATAGTATCTATTTACCATGTTTATACACCTTATTAGTATTTATCATATTTTTTAGTATTTATTTACCATGTTTATTTATATTAGTTTTTATTTTGTTCATTAGTATTTATTTACAAAGTTTATTTACCATATTAGTTTAAGTGCCATGTCTATTAATGTTTATATCATGTTGTCTTGTTTTTGACATCATGCATTTTATGTACTGATTTTGCAGAGAAAGTGGCGTATTGGATGTAAACGTGGTGAAATGTGTTAGACGCAGCTTTATTTAGCCGAACACACGGCTCTTATCAAGCCACTCGTCTCGTATTGACTGAAAGCTAATTTCCTAAATTAGCTGTAATGGTCTGCAAATGTTTAGCCTTCCTTCAACGACAAATTCCTCGGATAAACTTATCGGATTTCCTTTCCGGAACATGGCGCATTTAAGGAATCTTAATTGGCCGAACATCCATAAGACGTTCACTGGTTTGTGTGTGTGTGTGTGTGTGTGAAATCCCGCCCTTATCAGCATCAGTGTGTCATTGTTTAACTAGCCTCAGAGTCGAGCACTTCAGCCAAGTCATGTTTATTCATTTAGCCCAGAGGGAGATAGACAGAAGAAACACAGTGATTAATTCTAATTTGACCTTATCATAATGTAGCAGGGGCCCATTACCACGCCAATCACACCACGCAAAAAGTTAACGTACAGCCCTGTATATAGATAGATATGTTTAATAAAAATAATCTATTTTATGTTTATTTTTATTAAACATTGATTTATATATCTTTATATATCCATATAAATAAATATATATTATATATACTTTATATACTTAATTTTCAATTAGTCATTTTAATGCTTAAACATTATTTCAATTTGTTGCCAAGAAAACATTTCTCTTTTTTTAGTTTCAATTTTTTTGCTTTAATTTCAATGAAAATTTAAAAAAAAAATTATTTTAGTTTTATTTAACCATAATTACAATATAATTTTAATTTTAATTGGTATGTTTATATAAATAATATAATATAAAATTATGTATTAAATATTATATTAATATATTTTTATTTAAATGTTATTTTAATATTAAAATATAAATGAATTATTATAATTGTTGGTAGTGTAACACTAGGATAAAATTAAGTGTCCTGCTATGTGTTCTTTATTAAGAATATTTTTATGAAGATATATAACTTATTTAATATTTTGTAATTATTTTAATTATTATTATTATTTATTTTTTATTTTTTGGTTAACCAGTCAACAGAAAAGTACACAAGTACAAACTACCAAACAGATTACACTTATTTAAGCCTTGTTTCCATTTGCATCAAATGAAATATGGTGTTTACACTGCAAAAATACCATCTTAATGAGATTTTAATGAGTCTTCTTTGACTCGTTTTCCAGTTAAAGTTAACGTACTAGAGAAGCAACACAAGCAAAAAAGTCTTTTTCTCTATTGTTTTTTCTTCTTCTCAGTATTTAATACTTAAAACAAGTGGAAAAATCCAGTGCATCTAGAGAAAATACACATGAAAATACCAAAAATAATATTTTGGACATATTTATTGTTTTTATTGTGCTTAAAGTTGAATGTTTAGTGCATAAAAGCACCAGAGAGGAAAAACGTCCGCATCTATTTGAGATATATCAGAATATTTCTGTCGCCTGTTTCCAAGACACAAACAAAACCTCTGATTTGAGTTTCTTTAAATAGCCTTGCAGTTTGTTTGTTTGTGTGTTGAATTGTTTGCACGTTTATCCACACTGACTGTTTGCACAGAGCCGCGCGTCTGTCGCCTGAACATGCTTTTGTTCCCTTTGTGTTAACAGCCGTAATAAGCCGTTTTTCAGGATGAGAGCCACCATAAACAGAGGAGAGAAACGCTCATTGTGTCTCTCTCTCTCACACACACACACACAGTGCATTATCAGAGCACAGCGTCTAATCAAAAATTCATCAGTATGAAAGTGTTAGGTGCTTGTGGGACTGCTAATTAGCAAGCCTAGCCTCAGTACAGTCATCTCAGGAAAGTCAACGCCAACAGTTGGTCCGGTTTGCGCTGATTTTTCTTTCCCATCTTCTGACTGGATTTGCCAAAAGCTTCCTATTAGCCAAGACGTCCGTCACGTTTCGTTAGAAATGCAATCCAGAATCAATACACACAGTATTTTGTCAAAAATATGTAAATTCTGCATTGAAATGGTGTTTAATAGACCATTATGTTGTGTTTTTAGACCAGTGAGATTTTGTTTAACTGCACTGACAGATTTTTTAAAACTTGACAGAAATTTAAACACTTTCAAGATTTTAATGTTTTGATGAGTTGTTTGATATTCTGGGAAATGACACACAAATAATGGGTTTTGTGGGAATTTCTATTACGTAATATTGGTTCAAACAAATTCAAGAACGAGCGTAAGGTCACAAATACGGATATTACTGCAAATTAAAAATTTTAGTTCAGTTTTAGTTTTTATTTTAGTACTTAAACTTAATTCAAAATGTTGCCAAGACGACATTTCTATTTTTTGTCATTTTATTATAGCTTTTTTATTTTTAAGTGGGTTTGTTTTAAATTTATGTTTATTATTGACACACACACACACACACACACACACACATATATGTATATATATATACATTCATTCATTATTTTGTGTGTATATATGAAATTGTGTATTAACTTATGTAAATATAATTTGATTACTTAAATATAATTATGTAAATATGATTTGATTTATTATTTAAATAAGGACATTTTCAATTTTATGACAAAATCATTCAATAAAAAAATTATTTCATCATAAAATTTCTAAAATTTAACTAGAAATAAAAGCTAATGCAAAATAGTAATAAAAAAAAAATACATATTTATTTAAAAACATATATATTATTATTTAGCATTAGCTTTTATTTCTAGTTCAACTTTAGAAATTTTATGATGAAATGACTTATATAAATAATATATATAAAAAAGGCTTTTCATCATAAAATTTCTAAAATTGAACGAGAAATAAAAGCTAATGCAAAATAGTAATACAAATAAAATATAAATAAATATAAACAATATAAATAATATTTTTAAATATAAATTATATGTAAATAATGCTAAAATAACACTGGTCACAAATCTAAAATAAAAAGAGCACTCAATTCTGAAATATTTCCTAGTAATTTCATATGATTATTGTTCATTGTTCAAGGTTTTCAGATCCTAAAACTGTATTTCTAAGTTTATGGCTGGGAGAAAGTAGGCAAACCCTGCAGTAGATACAAGTGATGAAATCCACAATGAGTTTCAGTAATGTATGTCTGCAGGTTGAGCGTGTAAACTCGTATTTTACTCATATGTCCAGGTGCGATACGCCACACTGTGTCGCTTCTCAAAGCGGGGGCGCTGTAAGGATTTAAAATTGAATGAGGGGGAAAAATCCTTTTAGTTTCCCCTCGGATAAAGGTAAAAGTCCCCGTCTTTCTCTCTCTCTCTCTCGTTTCCAATCTCTCCCCATCAATCCTCGCGGCTCCGAGGGCTCAATAAAGCCTCTAGAAGAGGTCAGTCTTATTGATACGGGTTTCTTCCCTCGGATCCTACAAATCATATTATCACGGAGCGCCGCACCAAATCCTGCGGGTATTAGTGGCTGTTTTCGCCTCTTTTTTTTTCTCCCGGGAGAGTGGATGTTGTTGGCGCCACAGATATGGGCTCTTCTTCCGCCATTGTAGTCGGATGGAAGGTTCTGGGCTTCTTCAGCGCGTCACGTTTCTCTCGCCTACAATGTTGTTCATCTGGGCCAAGTTTATTGTTTGGAGCGTTCGACCACCTGCTGCCTCTCTTCTGTCACGGCTGAACTTAAGATCTTGGTCTTCTGACTACAGATGGAAACAGACACTTCAGCCCTCTACGGACACCTTGGAAATTGAATCGCCATTGGCTAGTAAATTTTTTTGTTTACTCACCAGACTGATAAAAAAAAAAAAAATTAATAAATATATATATATAAATCTGAGAATTTATTAGCAATTGGCTAATATTAGACATCATTTAGTCGCCCAGAGTGAAGATTTAGTCGCATATGCGAGTGATTTACTCGCAATGTAGAGGGTTGCTCTTGAAAGCAGATTACAGATGTTCCCGGTGAATCGAGTCCACCTGCGGCCTTCTGGGAAACCGTGTTGACCTCATGTTTGTTTTCTTCTGCTCTTAAAAGCTTTTCTGGAGAGTGCAAAGGTTTTACCATTTTTACATCTGCAGCCTTTTTTTCATTTGACTGCAGGTTCCTCATCATGGTTCCTCATGAGAAATCGTAGTTCCGTATCATGGTTTATCAACATAGTTTCTCACCTATTTCTTAAGGTATCTTGTATTGGTATCTTCTCATAGGATATCATGGTTCCCTATCGATACTTCACTCGTACTGCGTCTGCTAAGATGCTATGGGAAAAAGTCATTTTTTCTCCTGAACTGAAGCCTTTTTCAATAACGCAGTGTATCTGCATGGCCATGGGATCATGCAGTACACTTAAAAAATGAACCAATGGCTCGGCAGCAGTGCTGCCTGAACCTATGGCCACGAAGCCCGCCAAAGCCCGCCAGAATGGGCGGGGCCATCTGGCCAAATAAGCGGGCACTTCGCCATAGGATTCAGATTTCTTCTCCTTCAGTGATGACAATGTTCTACGCTAATCTCCGCTGACTGAAGAGCCTGCTTGCCTTTGACACGCCTCGCAGTGTAATAGCGATCTCTCTGCTCGGCTGATTCGCCGCCTTTTCCGCCGCCTTCAGAGCCGCACTGCAGTGGTCCAGCTTCCCCAGCCGCCATCCGTCGAGCCTTGTAAAGAGAACATTTCTAAGAGCAAATTTTTGTGGCCTTGTTTCAAATGCTGCACTGTTATTGCGGAAATCAAATCGCACTGTTATTGATGGAAATCAAGGACGCCGACAAGGTTCCCTTCCTTGATGCTCCGGTCTCCCCCACCAGTCTGTTCGGGCCAGCGGTCGAAGGCTTCGCTGTGTTTCACGGAGGCACAAAAGTCGTCCGAAAAGCCATGCGACACTTCATGCCAAAACGCTCTAGCTCTGCAGCTGCCTGATGCGGCTCTTTCCCCTCTGAGGCAGAATGGAATACGCATTCTCAATTACCTTGACGACTGGCTTGTTCTGGCCCAGTTGGAGGCGGAGTCACTCTCACAGAGCCCTCCTCCTCAGCCTCTTGGAGTGCCTGGGGCTCAGGGTCAATTTTGTCAAGAGTGCACTGTCCCCCAGCCAGCGAGAATCATTCCTGGGCACAGTGTTCGACTCAACCCAAATGAGAGCGATGGTTGTGCTCTGGTCATACAGCAGCTCGCAGCTTCCTTCAAGGCCGGTGCCTCTCGCCCCCTCAAGGTGTTTAAAAAAATGCTGGGCCTTATGGCCGCAGCATCTCCAGTGCAACAGTTGGGCCTGCTTCGTATGCGTCCCCTTTAGTACTGGCTGAAACCGTGGGTTCCATCCATTCCATGCTTATCAGGGTAGACCAGGCCTGTGTAACAGCCCTGACCCCTTGGAAGAATGCTCAGTGGATGGAACAGGGCATCCCCCTGGGAATGGTCTGCAGGAGAAAGGTGGTTTCGACAGATGCTTCCAACACGGGTTGGGGAGCTCTGTGTGAAGGAAAACCGGCTTTCGGCCACTGGTCAAAAGCGCAGGACGGTCTTCACATCAACTGCCTCGAAATGCTGGCGGTATGTCGGGCCTATCAAACCTTCCTACCGGACCTGAGGGGACACCACTTTCTGGTCCGCTCAGACAGCATAACTCTGGTGGCCTACATAAATCGCCAGGTAGGGCTTTCCTCGAGGCGCCTCTTTGTGCTGGTAGAGCGCCTCCTGGAATGGGCTCAGCCTAACCTGCGCTCGCTGAGAGCAGCGCACGTTCCAGGCAAACTGAACCAAGTAGCGGACATGTTGTCACGAAGCAAAGACCCCTCAGAAGAATGGATGCATCATCTGCAGACGGTCCAAAAAATTTGGGAGATCTTTGGCAAGGCGGAAGTGGACCTCTTCGCCTCAAAAGACAACTCTCATTGCCCAATTTATTATTCCAAGGACAAGGACGCGTTGGCCCACGATTGGCCCAACCTCCTTCACTATGCTTTTCCCCCGATCGCTCTGATCCCACAGGTAATCAGACGAATTAGGGA
>NW_015654494.1:399508-409038 GCF_001515625.1 Sinocyclocheilus rhinocerous
GAACAGGGCATCCCCCTGGGAATGGTCTGCAGGAGAAAGGTGGTTTCGACAGATGCTTCCAACACGGGTTGGGGAGCTCTGTGTGAAGGAAAACCGGCTTTCGGCCACTGGTCAAAAGCGCAGGACGGTCTTCACATCAACTGCCTCGAAATGCTGGCGGTATGTCGGGCCTGTCAAACCTTCCTACCGGACCTGAGGGGACACCATGTTCTGGTCTGCTAGGACAGCATGACTGTGGTGTCCTACATAAATCGCCAGGGAGGGCTTTCCTTGAGGTACCTCTTTGTGCTGGTAGAGTGCCTCCTGGAATGGGCTCAGCTCAACCTGCTCTTGCTGAGAGCAGAGCATGTTCCGGGCAAACTGAACCAAGGAGCGGACATTGTCACGAAAGCAAAGTGCCCTCAGAAGAGTGGATGCTTCATCCGCAGATGGTCCCAAAAATTTGGGAGATCTTTGGCAAGGCGGAAGTCGACCTCTTCGCCGCAAAAAACAACTCTCATTGCCCAATTTATTATTCCAAGGACAAGGACGCGTTGGTCCACGACTGGCCCAACCTCCTTCTCTATGCTTTTCCCCCGATCGCCCTGATCCCGCAAGTAATCAGACGAATCAGGGAACAAGAACGCAAGGTTCTCCTGATGGCCCCACTCTGGAGAAACCAGCATTGGTTATCAGAGCTGTCGCAGCTGCTCATAGCAGCCCCATGGCCCATTCCCCTGAGGTGGAATCTCCTCTCTCAGGCGAACAGGACGATATGGCACCGCTTTTTGCTTTTAGGTAAAAATAAATACATTTTTATCAGATCCTGAACTGTGGCACTTATTTTGTTAGTTTAGGACCACTAATTATCTCTGGACAGATAAAATGTGTTATAAGGCTCCTTTAGCATTCTACAAACTATATTCAAACCATAATCAAGATTTGAATCTTTATTTGGAAAGTTGGTGGTGTGCAGTTAATGTGAAAAATGGGAAATGTACGGTTGTATATAAATGTGTATGTATATGTATTTGGCCTGAGCTGTGGGCTCTGCATCTTTGGCCACTCGACGGGAGCCTGCGAGCCTCCCAGAGTGTGTTCTAAACACCATTTCTCAGGCTAGAGCTTCGTCTTCAAGACGCCTCTACGCCCTTAAGTGGTCGGTGTTCTCCGCCTGGTGCTTAACCGGCGGGGAGGACCCGTCTGTCTGTGACGTATCGGTGATATTGTCCTTCCTGCAGGAGCTGTTGGATAAGGGGCACTCCCCATACACGCTCTAGGTCTATGTAGCAACTATAACAGCTAGGAGGCTAAATCCACCCCGTCCCCTCACTGTCCCTACGTGGGACCTGCCTACTGTTCTAAGGGCCCTGAAGGGTCCTCCCTTTGAATAGCTGCAGTCTGTTGACCTTCGGTCCCTGTCGTTGAAAACCGCTCTGCTGCTAGCATTAGCATCGGTCAAACGAATGGGAGACTTACAGGCACTCTCTGTGAGCCCAACCTGCCTGGAGTTCGGGCCTGGCGACTCTAAGATCGTCCTGAAACTGAAGCATGGTTATATACCTAAGGTGCTCTCTACTCCATTCAGGGCACAGGCCAGTACACTCTCTGCGCTTCCTCCCATCAGGGTGCTGAAAGTTTACATAGAGCGTTCCACCCTGTTTAGGCAGTCTGAACAGCTCTTTGTTTGCTTCGGTGGCCGCGCTAAAGGGCATTCGGTCATGAAGCAGAGACATAGTTGGATAGTTGACGCTATTATGCTAGCCTACTCTTCCTTGGGCCTGCAATGCCCCATTGGAGTATGAGCCCATTCAACTAGAGGCGTCGCCTCTTCTTGGGCATGGTCTAGCGGCATGTCCATTGCGGAAATTTGTGCAGCGGCCGGTTGGGCCTCGCTGTCCACATTTGCTAGGTTTTATAACCTGGACGTCCCTGCCTTGCAGGCTAGGGTTCTTTCTGCATAACTGGGGACGAAAGGTTCTCCTATTTCGTCTCCAGACATTGATAGTCCTTCGTACACCATCTAACACCATGAAGAAGAGGCTGATAACTGAATGGTGCTCCAACCAAGAGCCTAGTGGACATTTTCTGCTCTTTCTCTTACTAAACATAAGCATCAAGTTTAACCCATCAATGGAGCAGAAATCCTTTTCCTTGAGATCTTTCTGGAGAAACACTCCACACACGAAAGTTTAAACACATAACTGGCGTTCTCGCTTAAATAACAGTGTCAACCAAAGCAAACATGTTTCTTCTGGATCAATACCTGCTTCTGAGTAATGGGCCTTCTGATAAATAATTCCATTGTGGCTTGCAGATGCAAGCTGCGTGTTTTCAGCCGAACTTTCTCTCTCTCCTTCGCCCACGTTGAGGTCGTATAATGAAGCCCAGTCTCTTAAGCTTCCTCTCAGAGGTTTGGGCATGTAACTCCTTTATTAGATTATATAGCGTGTCTTTTGAAAGAGGGAGATTTATACCTTTCATTATTGGGAGAAAGCATTTAATCAATAATTGTTGGGTGGGATTTATGATGCCGCAGTTGGTTTAGTGCTTTTCAGGCCTGGTTTTGGTGTAAGCCATTGTTTTTTTTACTTCTTTTTTTTTTGTGTGTGCAGTTTTCAAACATACTGGTTCATGTTTTTGAATATCTGTAGGTAATTTTCAGGGATCCTGATTGTTGCCCCCACCACTATAATTGCTTGTGTTGAAGTTAAATGTTGTTAAGCAAAAATCACGTGACCAATCGGGGTAACGTGACTCAATGTAAACAACAAAGAATGAGTTCCCTTTTCTATTTTTTTTAATTAATTTTATTTTTTTTAGCTTTTTTTTTTCATTTATTAATTTTAATTGTTTACACAACATTTACAATTATAAGTCTGGCTTTTATTTTAGTATTTACTTATTTTGTAATGAATTTAATGTATCATTTTTAATTATTTGCACAAAATATACAAGTATAAAACTAGGTTAATTAAAAAATCAGTTTATAAATTTAATTATTTGGATAGTAAGTATAAATCTGACTTATTTCATTATAAGTATAACAAACTTAAACGTATTAAGTATAGAAATGTTTTTGTAATGTTTTACTAGAAATTAATTTACAGTATTCAACTATAAAAATGTATTTTAGAATGTAGTTGTTCATATTGTTCATTTTAATTATTTGCAAAGTTCACAAGTGTAAATCTGACTTATAATTAAAAGTAATTTCTAATTGTATTAATCATTTTAAATATTTGCAAAATGTACACACATAAATCTGGCTTTATTTTATTTTTATTTATGATTTTTAATTGCACAAAATATCCAAGTATAAAACATTTATTTTATTTTATTATGTCATTTCATTAATAATTTGATTATTTGAACATAATATAAATATAAAACTGTATTTTTTAACATAATAATTTTAATAATTTGTAATTATTTGAACAATACATATTTTACTATTTATACATTTTTAATGCTATTAATCATTATTAATTGCACAAAATACACAAGTATAAAACTGGTATTTTATTAATTTTCATTAATTCGTAAATTTTTTGTTATTTAAAGCAATGGTACAAGCATGTAACAGTTTTTGTTTTATGTTATTATATTAATAATTTTTAATTCACTTGCATAAAAAAAATGGAATAGAAAAAGTAGAAGGTAGAATGTCAACTATTTTAACAATTTTTAAAGCAAATAACTTAATGACTTTTTTTGAGTTGTATATTTAGCAAATTACAAATGTTGACTCTCCTGTAATCAAACTTTAGTGGTTGCTGCAACGTTTCAGACTTTTCTTATATACCATGAAAAATAAAATCAACAACTAAGACCCTATAACCTTTGACGTCCTCTGAATCACAGGCCAGTAAATTCGTCTGAAAGCATAAAATGGCTCTGCAGAATAGAACGTGTAGATCAGGTCCTAATCTCCAGAGTTTACAGTCCAGCAGACAGAACTGAGACCAGCTCCTCCGCGTTCATGTCCGTGGGCGTCTTTGCGAACAGTGATTGCTTCAGAGTGATTGTGTTTCCCCTCTGGTTTTATTTGCCGTGCCCCGAGCACTCGTCATGCACGGCCGCCGTTTCCCCCCTCGGCGCTTCAGTCCGTCTTTCGATTTGATTAATTTTTCAGCAATTTTCGGTCTGTGTACAGCGCTATCTGCCACCATGCTTGGCTAAACCGCCTGGGCACTTTCCCACTCCGGTCAACAGCCTGTTTCCTCTGGAGAGGCGAAGGAAGAAACACAAATCAGAATAAGAGGCTTAGAGCTCGTGGGAATTGTGGTTTGGCTCAGTGAGAGTCGGGAACTGATTTCTTGACGTGTTTTTAGCCTCTAGGGGAAGAGCCTCTGGGCTTCGTGCTTCACACTTGCTGTCGTCGCTCTGGGCTCGACAAGCCACTCGTACTTCCTGATTTCTGTCAGACTGTTTCGTATGCCATGGAGTGTTTAGAGTACAGTTTGTTGGTTTTGGATGTGCTGCCTGACTGAGACTGAACACACCTACAGTGAAAATACTTCCAGTTGTCTTTTTTCTGTAATTTCTGTTCATATGCCAGTGGGTGGCGATATGTAATGTCTTGTAAGCTATCAAATCTTTAATTTAGGACTGGGTGAGTAATTGAACCATTCATTCAGTCTGATGTGTTCAAAAACACTGATTCATTCTGGGCAGAAACAAATATTTTATGGGTGAGTCATTGAATCATTCATTCAATCCATTTAATTTAAAAACGCAGATTCATTCAGGAACGCCACTGGTGTTGCTCAGATGTGATAGTTGTGTATGTATATATATATATATATATGTGTGCTGAAAACAAGAGGATATTTTAAAGAATGTGGGTAACCAAAAAGTAAGCTGGTCCACATTGACTTTGATAGTTGGAAAACAAATTACTATGGAAGTCACTGGGGACCAGCAACTGTTTGGTTACCCACATTCTTCAAAATAACATTTATGCTCAACAGAAGAAAGAAACTCATTCAGGTTTAAAATACAACTTGAGAGTAAATTAATTCATTTTAATGTTAATTAAACGGCAGAACACAAGAACTTTAGTACAGTTGCTTTAATAAGAATCAATGTACTGTATAATTGATCTATTTAGTATTTTATTTTTATATTTGTTATTTAAATTTCTTGAATGCAACTTCTAAATACACCTACTGTACCTGAAAAATAAAGCAAAATTTGTTTTATTTGTATATTATGTGTATTTGTAATGTGTATCTTTGTTCTTATTTTTTAATAACAAAGATAAAATAATGTACTTTTTGAAGATTGAAGATTTTTTTATCTTCGCCCACTTTGGCCTAAATATCTGCCACTCTTTTTTTATTTTAGCTATATTTTGTGACCATGCAAGCCTTTGTTTTTAAAATAGGGAAATTGAGTTGGCTTTAATGCTCAGACAACTTGCAAATTAGTAAAACCAACATGGCAAAGAATCGTGATAAAATCGTCAATCGTGATATTCCTGAAACAAAACGTGATATATATACTGTATACAGTGGGTACGGAAAGTATTCAGACCCCCTTAAATTTTTCACTCTTTGTTATATTGCAGCCATTTGCTAAAATCATTTAAGTTAATTTTTTTTCCTCATTAATGTACACACAGCACCCCATATTGAGAGAAAAACACAGAATTGTTGACATTTTTGCAGATATATTAAAAAAGAAAAACTGAAATATAACATGGTCCTAAGTATTCAGACCCTCTGCTCAGTATTTAGTAGAAGCACCCATTTGATCTAGGGTGCTGTGTGTACATTAATGAGGAAAAAAAATTAACTTAAATGATTTTAGCAAATGGCTGCAATATAACAAAGAGTGAAAAATTTAAGGGGGTCTGAATACTTTCCGTACCCACTGTATATATTCATTTTAAAGTTTGTTAATTTTGTGTGTTTTTTTTTCTTTCTAAAATGTATACAGTACTTAAAGTTTTAGTTTACATTTATTTAGTTTGTTATTTTTGTGTTTCGGCTTACTAACTACAGACTAAATGAAAATGAGAAATAAAGCCTTGGCTGGTTGAAATATTAAGTTAAATAAGTTGGTATTTTGAACATTTTTATTTAAAGGGGTCATATGATGCTGCTAAAAAGAACATTATGTTGTGTATTTAGTGTAATGCAATGTGTTTATGCGGTTTAAGGTTAAAAAAACATAATTTTTCACATACTGTACATTATTGTTTCTCCTCTATGCCCCGCCTTTCTGAAACGCGTCGATTTTTACAAAGCTCATCAGTCTGAAAAAGCGAGGTGTGCTGTGATTGGCCAGCTATCCAGTGCGTTGTGATTGGCCGAATACCTCAAGCGTGTGACGGAAATGTTACGTCCCTTACCATATTGTGATGCCTGCGGCAACCACATGTGACAACCCCGGGCTGGACTCCGCTTCGTCCACGGTGAAAGCCAATCCGGCGACTCACAGCGCCAAGTTGAAGTATTTCCTCAGCGACCAGACTCTTAACTTTTATAAAGAATATCTCTTTGGATTTGAGACTTTAGTCTTTGCAACTTTACAGATCTTCTTTATGCACCAAGAGCGCTCCTTTACTGTGGTTTAAACTGATTGGGAGTTTAGATGATACATATCTGTACATTTTACTGTACATTTCAACAAAATTTCTGGTATTCATAAATGTTTTCTCATGCTGTTGTTGTAGTAGTAATGATGAATCAGCGGGACAGAGTGTGCGGCACGCTCATGTTTGAAGCAATTTCTGTCACAGCACAAAACCGCGCCTGTTTGAATGTCCTAATGAGTTTGACTTTTTTTAACGTTAAACACTCTTTTTTATATATATTTAAAATGACACTAAACTATCAAAATGCTTTTGTTTGTTTATTTATTTATTTATTTTCAACCCATTTCTCCATTAGAGGCTCATTTAATGAGCAGTGTATGACTTGCAACACAGTGTACACAAAACCTCTTGCCTTTATAGAGATGCTTCAGTGCATGTTCATTTTTCTGGCTATTTCTGTGTGGGTAGTTGAGAGGCGGCTCTTTGCTAGCACAAGCTAATTGGTTCAGGTCGCGTGTCCTGTGGGCTCGTCCTCTCCTGACCCCGCGGATCAGACGTCAGGTTAGTTCAGAGCTGTGTTCCCCGCACTATTAACGCCGTTCCCGCTGCGGCAGAGACGATGGAGCACCTCAGGAGGGCACAGAGAGCGCGCGCGCCACTTCATGTGAAGAAAAGGCCACAGTGTAGATCACACACCGTGTCCTCATGGACTCCCGCGCACTCACACTCCATTCAGTCTATGTGTTGCCAACTAATTTTCAGGTACAGTTGCTAAAGGCAGGTTGATTTGTTGCTGCTAAATGGTACAGTTGCTGCTAAATGACGTTGTGACGTCATTGGATGATGATGTCATTACGTAACCATGACGCAAAACTGCATCATGGCGTAGAATACACATTGTAATTACTCAAATCTCAGCAAAGAATATAATTTAAAATATGTTCATTTAGATTTGTTTGTAAAAAAAATTCTGGAACATTTCCAGTAAATTTCGGAAATATTCCAGAAATTTTGGAAACTTTCCAGAAATGTTCCACCCCTTTGCAACCCTAATATAAACACATTTTTATTACATACAACATTGTTCAAAAATGTGTAACTTTTCAATAATTTAATTACATTTGATGTATTTTCTAAATAAAACTACTAGGGCTGTAACGATTTACTCAACTCACGATTCGATTCACGATTCGATCCGATTCACGATTTTTTTATTTTTTATTTTTTTAACAAAATGAGATTTAAGACAAATTATAAATTAAATGTGTCCTTTTATTATTGCTTGGACATTCATATAAACTCCTACACCTAAATGAATCGTGATTTGTTTAGCATCTCAACCGATTTGAATCGTCACATATTTGAATCGATTTTCAACTGGCTCGCGATTAATCGTTACATCCCTAAAAACTACACATTAACAAATTATAATTTTAAGCAGTGTATTGGCAGCAAGTTAAATGCCACACTCTTAGAAAAGTCCATAAAAATACAGGGCACAGTCTACTGTTTATTTTCTGTATTTTTTTTCACCAGCATATTTTAAATTACATATTGCATTTTCATGGATAGATAGATAGATAGACAGACAGATTTTTGCGATAAGTGTACCTGACTGATTAACAATAGCTGTGTTTCCATCCAAAGATTCGAATTTAACTTGTGCGCAAAACTGGAATATCGCATAAAACATTTGCGAATAAAGCACAGTTTCAATCCAACGAGTCAAAGAGAACAAAATCGTCACTTCCCGATAAACTGGCACTAAATATCACTAAGAAAAGTAGGAGAACCCACTAAATATAATAATTTAAAGCACCGTTTCAATCCAACGAGTCAAAGAGAACAAAATCGTCACTTCCCGATAAACTGGCACTAAATATCACTAAGAAAAGTAGGAGAACCCACTAAATATAATAATTTTCATATATGGTAAATTATTTGCGCCTCAGAGAGAGCAGACAAAACAGAATAAACGCTCTCATCGCTTTCGCAATGTGGATGCAGTTGTGTAAGACAATTATACAGAAATACTTTGACAGACTTTGCTCAGGCATTTCAGAATGACCAAAATGAGATTGGTCCATGGGTTAGTCAAGTTATCCCGTCCCATCTAAGTCTATGCACATTTTTTGTTATCGGATAAAAAGTTTAGCCTACTCCGTTGTGCACACAAGTTTTTTTTTTATGCGCATTTTTTTAATTTATGCACATCTTGGCGTTTCCATCCAGCATTATATTTTTTTATGCAATATTCCAAAATGCGCTTAAAAATAGGTGGATGGAAACATAGCTAATTAGAAACAAACTAACATCTAAGGTGTATCATAAATGAACAATTATTATTGAACATGTGCAACTAGCAACTTGATTCACATGTGATGTGTGTGCTGCCAGGCACCTCTCTCCAATTCTCTACCAGCTGATGTGCTGCTTGGCTGGCTAGCTGTTCAGTCGTGTCTTCTTTTTGTGTGGTTAAGAGGAAAAATGCATGCCTTTTTTAATAATTGGAGTCACTTTTCAAAAGTTGCTAAAAGTTGCCAAATACATTTTAAAAATAGTAGTGCTTTCAAACGATTAATCGCGGTTAATCACATCCAAAATAAAAGTTTTTGTTTACATAATATATGTGTGTGTATATTTATTGTCTATATAAATACACACATGTATATATTTAAGAAAAATATGTTATGAGTTTAAACCGTTTTAACTTTGCATGGCTACATCTCTTGCATGAGACGCGAGTGCAGCAGTCATATTCGTCCGTGTAAAATTGTGCTGAATATGCGTTCTGTGTGAATGGCTTGGTTTCGGTTTTAACCAAATCAAGATCTTCTACGCATTGAGCTACTATATTTCTATATTATTTTGAATGCATAATGCAGCAACTGCGCGTCTCGTGGGCTAGACTAACAAAACATTAAAATGCAACAACGTCACTCACATCATTATCACCGCATCTCGCGCTCCACTAATGACGCTCCCTGACGCACTCCTAACATTTGAT
>NW_015654494.1:409185-434768 GCF_001515625.1 Sinocyclocheilus rhinocerous
AGTTTCGCAGCTGAAAAGCTACATGACATTTTTCAGTAGTGAGGTTCTTGAAGCAGTTCAACTTAAAGATTCGCTATTAGTAGATGCTGCTGCTGAATACTGCTGAGAGACGCACAGATGCAAGTATTCACACGCACTTAATCTCTCCCTCTCTCTCTCTCTAATAACTGCGTTAGACTGCAGTAATAACTGCGTTAGCCTGCATATCAATGGCTCAAGCCTCTGTTATTAGCTCATTTGATTGTACTATTTTTGCATTCAAATGCAAATGCTTATTTTAAATTAGACTAATATGCATTCTTTATTCACAATCTCCTCATCACAGGCAGGCACAGCACTCATTTCAGCATGTTCGTGTTTGTGTGTGCGGTCTGCAACACTCATAGCACGTGCCTATATCGTGCGCTATATCGAACATTTTTTATATCGTTATCGAAGAAGGTCTGCCGTCGATAAATATCGATACCGTTTTATCGCCCAGGCCTAGTTTTAGTTTTAGTTAACTATAACCCTGATTTAGGTTTCCTCGATTTATATATTTCTTTTTTTTTTTTTTAAATGTCTATACAATTCATTTTAATGTAAGTTTCAAGTTAAACGAAAATGAGAAGTTTAGCCTTGGCAAATAATTGAAATAAAGTAAGTTTATGTATTTATATTATTTAAAAAAATAATAAAATAATGGTTTTAGCTTAAATATAATAACCCTGATTTAAGTTTCTAGCTAGCGATTTGAACAAACTCTAATCACTCAGTACACCCTAGCAACCGCATAGCAACATGTTCCTTACATTTAAAAATAAACAAATGAAAGAAAAAATAGATGTAGTTAAGAATGCAAGAGATTTTGTTTGATTTCTTTATATCCACTCATCTAAAAGGATGTAAAACCCTTTAAAAAACCCAGCACAGATGCTGTGTGTTTCGCTTTGTAATGATTTAGTGTGTAGGTGTGAGTGTGTTGTGTTTGTTGCGGTGACTCCTCTGGTGTAGCCGGTCAGTTCTGGTTTGGGGTTAATCTGGTTTTGTTCTTAAATGTCAGCCTCTGACCTTTTTGAGCTAATTTTTCCCCCTGCGTCGACCTGAATACAGCACTCGCTTCAATATTTCCCTCAAGCGGGATTGATATTTCCCAGATAAACCGCAGCACTTGGGCCCTATCTTGCCTTCTTTGAAATTTCTTTCTTTCGGTGGAGAAGATGAAATGGTCAATGCAGTGGCAGAAACGCTCAAACTTTCATGTTAATTAACTTTTAAATATTCTTTATGCAACAAACTTCTCCGTGGTGGATAGACGGAGCCTGACCGATCTTCTGAGTGATTTTCCAGTGTGTTTCTAATATTGATCGTCTGTGTTGACGCAGTGCTGTTTAAATGATTGACACATCAGAGCAAATCCTCAGAGGTACTAGTTAGTGCGGACGGATGAAGCGCTAGTTAAAAGCAGCAGTGAAGGTGTTGTAGATCTGGACTGACACATTGGCTTTGATTGGATTTCTCTGCTGAGCTGCTCTCGTTGAAATATACGACTGACTGAACGGCTCCAGATCACGCATTTAAAACCTCGGAGAGCTGAGAATCACGTTCAGATATGCAGATCAGCAGGATGTTAACGTGCATTGACTGGGTTTTTGTCTGTAAAGTGCTATAATACACTGAGCGAATTGTAGATTGACATTCAGGCAGGTCAGTGTATGTATCAGACATTTTCAATGGTTTGGTTTCACTGCTTCAACTAATTTTATATATATTTTTTTAATCATTCATGTATGTTTTACTAGGCTAGTAGTTACGTTTGGCAGGCAAAATGCACAGTATGACAAGACATTTAATCTGTATGTATTATTTTCAATATTTTTATTTTTTATTTAAAAAAATTCATTTTTAATTGCTTAGTTTCATTTATTTTTAATTTTTTTTAATTTTTTTTATTGATTTTTATTTGTAATCACTTTTTTTTATTTTTAATCTAATCTAGTCTTTTGTGATATATTTGTAATATTTATTAGTTACATAATGTGATTTTTTTTTTAATGTAAATGAATTTTTATGCATTTATTTAATTACTCTAATCAATCAAAAAAAAAAAAAACATTTTCAACAATTAGATTTATTTTTTTTGTGGTAAAAGTTTTTTACGTTAACTTTTTTCTTTTAATCAAAAGCTCCAAAACGGTCTTTTGTGATTATATTTGTAATTCTGTATTAGTTATGTAATTTGTTTTTTTTACAAATTTAATTACGTACATTATTTTTAGAATTGATCATTAAACATTTTTTTTAGTTTATTATTTTTAAATTTTATTTTATTTTATTTTTGTGGTAAAAGCACTTTTTACCTTAAACTTTTTTTATTAATGAAAAACTCCAAAACGGTTTTTTGTGATATATTTATATTTTTTTGTGTATTAGTTATGTAATTAATGTGATTTTTTAAAATGTAAATCATCTATCTATCTATCTATCTATCTATCTATCTATCATCTATCTATCTATCTATCTATCTATCTATCTATCTATCTATCCATCGTTCTATCTATTGTTCTATCGTTCTATCTGTTGGTAAAAGTACTTTTTTGCTTTAACTCATCTTTATTTTATCAAAAGAAAGAAAACAGTGTTTTGTGGCACTTTCGTACTTTTTGTGTATTTTTGTAAATGATACATGACTTGATATGTAAATCGTAAAAGCACTACCTTAAACTTTTTTTATTAATGAAAAACTCCAAAACGGTTTTTTGTGATATATTTATATTTTTTTGTGTATTAGTTATGTAATTAATGTGATTTTTTAAAATGTAAATCATCTATCTATCTATCTATCTATCTATCATCTATCTATCTATCTATCTATCTATCTATCTATCCATCGTTCTATCTATTGTTCTATCGTTCTATCTGTTGGTAAAAGTACTTTTTTGCTTTAACTCATCTTTATTTTATCAAAAGCTCCAAAACAGTGTTTTGTGGCACTTTCGTACTTTTTGTGTATTTTTGTAAATGATACATGACTTGATATGTAAATCATTAGCCCCCAAACACTCCAATTGGATTATACATAAAAAAGAGCAGCTGATTTATTTGTCCAATATTCTCCAGAAGTCATTCAGGTTAGTAAATGATGACAGCAGCTTTATTTTGAGTGAATTGTCCCTTCAGATGAGGGCTGGCGGCCATCAGGGGGCAGTGTTTGCTTTGACTGACTGATGGCCTGTGAGAATCCAGAGCTCATGACAATCAGCAGGAACCTCAGCGAGCTCGTTATTTATGACTTTAATGAAGCAGGGCTTATTTTTTTGAAAATGTTAATGCCAGAGCGAGGGGAAGACGCATGATTCAGGGCTAAAACTGCGCAGCACGGTGATATTTCTGGCTGAGGTAAGAAGTGAAGGGAGGGTGAAGTGAGGTCTGAAAGAAAAAAGGAGTGAATGAGACTCCAAAATCATGATTCAAGGGAGTTTAAGAGAGGATATAAAGTGAGCTTGTGCATACTGAATTTTTTTATTCCGCATTTTTTTGCATGCACCATACACTTGTTGTGGGTGTTGTTAAGGTACGATTGGTAAGGTGCAACATTGCTTCACTATATCCCTAAACAATCTAGTCGTCTTACTATCTACCATGCAAAGAGAAGATCCCCATGCATGATGCTAGCGAACGCCTCTCCTCTGTTCAAAATGCGCTCAACCATCTATCAGAGAGCTTCAGGAACAAACAAACAAGCATTCCCTCACGCTGCAACGCAATTATTTACGCATTTTTCAGCTGTTCATCTGAAACTCTGAATAATGATGCACAGGATGGTCCCACACCTCCTCCATGCACTTGAAGACATTCCCGTACTGTACTGACGCTTTGGACGCAGTTCGCATGTTTAATGCACGTAAATGCATGCACATTTTCTGTTCTGCGATCCTCCAAAGCATCTCTTTAATCTGGCACCAAGTGCAGCATCACCCAAGACAATATCTGGATTTTTGCGCTATGTTGCGTCATTGTTTGACTTCTCTCCCATGCAAAGAGAAGATCCTCATGCATGATGATAGTAGACGTCCCTCCATTCAAAATGCGTTCAACCATCAATCAGAGTGCATTGCATTCACTGCAGGAACAAACATGCATTTCCTCACATTCCAACGTAATTATTAATGCATTTTTCAGTTGTTCCTCTGACTCTCTGAATAACGATGCACAAGATGGTCCCACACCTCCTCTATGCACTTGAAGATGTCCCCATACTGTAGTGATGCCTTGGACGCAGTTCGCATGCTTAATGCGCTCAGACACATGCACGTTTTCTGTTGTGTCTTTTTCTCTCTCAGATTTCTCCAGGGCTCTAGGGGTTGTTCGACGTGACTGAAGATTCTCTCCAAAGCACCTCCTTAATCTGACACCAGCACAGTATCGCAAAGGGCAAAAAGTTGCGACTTCGCTTGACTATAACCACAAACAACAGTTTTCTTTTCAACCATGCTAAGAGAAGATCCCCATGCATGATGATAGCAAATGTCCCTTCATTCCAAATGCGTTCAACCATCAATCAGAACGCTTTGGTTTAGTGCAGGAACAAACGCGCATTCCCTCGTGATGCGACGCAGTTATTAACGCATTTTTCAGCTGTTCATCTGACACTCAGAATGATGATGCGCAAGATGGTACCACACGTCCTCTGTTTACCTAAAGACATCCCTGTACTAATGCTTTTAAAGGGGTCATATGATGCGATTTCAAGTTTTCCTTTCTCTTTGGAGTGTTACAAGCTGTTCGTGAATAGATAAGATCCCTAAAGTTGCAAAGACTAAAGTCTCAAACCCAAAGAGATATTCTTTATCAAAGTTAAGACTCGTCCACGCCCCCCTAAAACGCCTCGTTTAAACACGCCCCACATATCTACCTCACTATGTGAAAATATTTGCATAATGCCGCCCAAATGTGCACGCAAAGAAAGAAGGCGTGGTTTCAGTAACCGCAGTTAGTGTTATCGACGCGTTTCAGAAAGGCGGGGCATAGAGGAGAAACAATAATGTACAGTATGTGGAAAATAATGTGTTTTTTTAACCTTAAACCGCATAAACACATCTCATTAAACCAAATACACAAAATAATGTTCTTTTTTAGCAACATCATATGCCCCCTTTAACGCAATTCCACGCATGTTTAATGGGACACATGCATATTTTTAGTTCTGTGTCTTTTCCTTGCTCTCAGACTTTCTCGAGGGCTCTAGGGGTTGTTCGACACGACTGAAGATCCTCCAAAGCACTTCCTTAATCTGACACCAGCGCAGCATCGCAAAGGGCAAAAAGTTGCGATGTTGCTTGACTATAACTACAAACAACAGTTTTCTTATCAACCATGCGAAGAGACGATCCCTATGTATGATGATAGCAAACGTCCCTTCATACCATCAATCAGAACGCTTTGGTTTAGTGCAGGAACAAACGCGCATTCCCTCGTGATGCGACGCCGTTATTAACGCATTTTTCAGCTGTTCGTCTGACACTCAGAATGATGCGCAAGATGGTCCCACACGTCCTCTGTTTACGTACTGACGCCTTTAACGCAAGTTCGAAGCATGTTTAATGCGACACATGCATTCTTCTGTTCTGTGTTTGTTCCTCGCTCTCAGACGTTCTCCAGGGCTCTAGGGGGTTGTGCGACGTGACTGAAGATCCTCCAAAGCATCTACATCACAGAGAACAAAGCAATGCGAGGAACTGAGGAATGCAGGCGTATGTAGGGCTGTCAGAGGCGTACGCGTGAAGAGGGAGTTCAGTGTGAGCTGATGCCAGTCAGAGAGATGTAAAGCAGACTTTGCCTGCCGTAGACATACTATGAGAAACAAATCATGGGCGTTCTTCACAGAAAGCTCCTTAATATTTGACTGAAGGCAATTGAACATGGGAGAATGTCTTGTTCTTTGCAGCATTTTAGACTAAAGAACCTTCAAAACCTGTATTTTGCCAGTCACTAAATGGTGTTTTGGAGATTAAAAAGCGCTTGATGTTGCATGCACAGATTCTTCAGATCACTATTTTGGTGTTTGAGTTCAAAGTCAACGTGAATTTTGATGCCAAAAAGTGACGCATTTTCTTGTGAAATTGCAAATTTAAACAGATGGAGACAGCATCTTGAAGAAGGCGTGGATTTCTGATGCTCTTTCCTCGTCTCTCTGAGATGCCATTCAATTCCTCTCAGATGCCACGTTTCCATCACGTCGACGTCAGATAATTATTCATAACACAGGAGGGATGCGTTCACTTTTATTGAAGTCGAGGAAGTGCAGACTGTGTCGCGGGTCGCATGAAGACGCTTGGGCTCTTTTGATGAGGGGACACGGTGTAATAACTGCTTCTCTTTGCAGAACGGCATGCTGGGACAGCACAATAGTTTTGTGTGAAAGGACTGCAGCTGCGCTTCCTTCACGGCCAAAGGCCTCGGGCCCCGGCGTCTGCGAAATTGCTGCAGTGGGCTCTTTATTGTGATGTACGCGCAGGGGACGCTCTATTATTTACAATCAATATACAATTATCCTGCCCTCCAACCCAATGTCTTATTTATGTCTTATGATTTAAAAAAAAACCGCAGCGTGGTACGAGCTGACGGTGGATGTGAGAGAATGAGTGTGTGTGAAGAGAGATTTGGACTAACGTTTACGTTACGGCAGGTTCACAACTGTTTTTTTGTCAGCTAAATCTTTATGACTGAAATTATTCACTTTTGATATTTTTGACTATTTTGGCTGTTTTGTTTACCTTTTTAAATGAATTTATTGAATTTATTGATATGTAAAACTAAATATAAAATAAAAATGATATATTTAAAAAAAGCTATATATTTATTAATCTATTAACTATATTTATTTATTTATTAGTATTAAATATGTATTTATTATTTATTAATTAATTAGGCCTTAGTATTACAATTAAGTTATTATAATAAGTTATTTATGTATGTCTGTAACTGTATATAATATTTTGAGAAAGTTCCCAACTTTTGTCTACTAAATCTGACAAGAAATTACTTTTAATATTCTAAAATTTTTGTAAATGTAATAAATATTATGTATAAATAATTAAAGATATGAAATGATGTATGTGTATTTTACAAGTTAATCAAAATATTAATAAAATATTATATGAATATAAAATTATATATAATTTATGTAATATTTTAAATGTAATTTATGTAAATTATGTTTGAATAATAAGTTGAAATAAATGAAATCAAGTTTCAATATATGTTTTTATTTTTATTGTTTTAAGTTTTCTTTACAAATTATGTGAGTGTATTTTTCCAAAAACTTTTTTTAAAGTGATAATACAAATGAATCACTTTCATTTTGAATCGATTCACTGAAATGGACAGTTGGAATTGATTCATGGAAATGAATCAAACACACAAAGAATGTAACTTTCCTTTAAATTTCTGTCACTTTTCATTTTTTGTGATTTTAAATGATTATGTATAGTTTATCAAATCTAAATATCCATGACATCTAAATCATAACGGTTACACTTTATTTTGATAGTCCACTTTAGACATTCTACTAACTATAATAACTGTGCAACTACATGTCAACTAATTCTCATTAATTTGCACCTTCATGTCTACTAACTCTCAGAGTGGACTGTTAGGTTTAGGGTTAGTAGAATAAGTTGACACATACTTGCAAAGTTTCTTCTAGTCAGTCAATGTTGTGGACTCATCAAAATAAAGTGTTGGAAGATAATAAGCAGACAGTCTACTAACACTCGAATGACTGCTAGTTGACACATAGCTGCAAAGTTACTTACTGTTAGTAGAATGTCTAAAGTGGACTATCAAAATAAAGTGTTACCATAATAATTTATAATAATATGTTATAGTCTTATATAATAATTGTACTATTTAATTTGTCATTTTATTAATATTAATAAAAATAATTATTAACATTATTTTAAAAAATATAATAATATTTGTATTATGTTTAAAATAACTCTTGATTATTTTTTACATTTTTTCTTTTTAATTATTATAATTTTTTCCCCATATATGATACCCCCTGACAATGTAAAGCGCTTTGAGTGCCTAGAAAAGCGCTATATAAATGTAATGAATTATTATGTCCACGGGTTGAAACGACCCCAATAATGTGAAATTTATCCCCTGGAATGTGAATTTTACCAGGGGAACCCTACCAAAAAACGTGCGTTTTACCCCCCTCGAAACGCGATTGGGCTAGTTTTGGGGTAGTTTTGAGTAGTAACTGGGCGGGTTTTGTTGTGTAAACCTGGCAACCCTGTCCAGTATCCTCTGCGTTACAAAACTGCGTGACCCGGGGCTGTCGATCGGCACCGGTACGAGCTCACAAACATTCACAAAAAGTGACTGCGGTCCATCAGGTGTCATGCGGGTCGTGTTCGTTTCTCTTGCTTGACTCCCGTATACTCCAAGGTCAGCAGGAAAAATAATGAGTGTGCGGCGGGACAGGAAGTGTGCGCTATCCGATAGCGTCATTAGCCCCGAGCTCGATGTCTGGAGACCTTGAGGGTCAAACCCGAGTTCATCTGCCATCGGGCTAAAAACAGACTCGGTGCTGGTCTGCTATCGACCGGAAGCCGCGGGGGACGCTGAGGTTTAACGGGGATGTGCCGGTGTCTGCTCGTCAACCGTTAAATCGCTTGTCAGTTTGGACCGAGAGTGAGAACGATGACGGTTTCTCTCTCAAAGCCATTGTAATGTTAAACGAGGAAAGAAAAGCAGATGGACAGATTAGGAGCGAAAGCAGAGAGAAGAGCGTTTCAATAAGTGCTGTAATGAAAGCGCTCACGTCAGGACATTTATTCACATTTAGACCGTATCTAGACATGTATTACACAGAATGAACAAAAGAGCAATCATATCGAGTCATTTATGTGCACTTATATAACAATACCCAGTCATGAACGGAAATATTTGTCTGCATACATAAAAATGTATTAAAATATATATTAAAAATGATTGATTATGCACATGAATCACTTCAGCAGTGAACCGATTCATGTATCAGTTGGAACTGGTGCAAGTGCATCGACTTTCCATTAAATTTCCATTTTCTTTCCAGTTATTTGTGATTTCACTGAACAAAGATTTTTAAAAATCATTCAAATTCAGATCAGTTTGCCAATGAATCATTCAGAGCAATTTGGGAACTGATTCCAATAATTGCTTTAAAAGGTTTCGCTCGCTAAATCAGTTGAACACTTTATGAAAACTTGATACATGATACAAACAAATCATTAATCAGAATGAATTAATTAAACGGTTTGAAACGATTTATGGAGATAAATCAAACTTACTAAGAATCTATCGCTAAAATTACATAAGGCCGAAAAAACTGAATTTGAGCCATTTGTGTTAATCAAATTATCAAATATAATTTTTTTTCTAATTTCTATTTAGTTTGCTAACAAATCAATTAGACTGATTTGAAGTGATTCAAATCATTCGAAAGAATCAATTCAAAAGACCCAATTCTGATCAAATTTAGAATTGAGTATTAGAACTAGAAAACTGTATTTTGAATTGATTCATTGAAATGGACAGTTAAATTGATTCATGGAATTGAAAGAATTTAGCTTTATTTTAAATTAAATTTCCGTCACCTTTCCAGTTATTTGTGATTTTTACCAAATAAGGATAAAAAAAATAAAAATTCAGATCAATTTGCCAATGAACCATTCGACCAATTTTGTAACCAATTCAAGTAATTAATTTAAAAGAATCACCTTGAAAGGTTTCAGAATTTATAATAGAATTATTGAAAGAGACAGTTTGAACTGAATCAAACTTACTAAGAATTTATTGCTGAAATTACGATTTTACTGAATAGAAATTTGTTTCAAATAGATTCATTCAAGTGGATAGTTGAAACTGATTCATGGAAATTAATCAACTAAGAATTCACTGCTGAAATTATGACAGAATATTTTCACTCACCAAGCCAACTGAATATTTCATGAAAAAATAGTCATGATACAAAAGAATCGTTAATCAGAAATCCATCGTTAAACAGACACTTTGAACTGATTAATGGAAATGAATCAAGCGTACTAACAGTGTGTTCACAACAGACGCGAATGTAATTATTTGCGCTGCGCTGTTTTTATTCGCGCGAGTGACACGAAAAACATCCCGCGAGTAATCTAGAGCGAGTGACGCGATGCGCATATTCGCTTTGCGTCTGGTGTGAACACACCATAAGAATCTGTTACTGAAATTGCGATAGACCATTAAGTTTCCATGACATTTTTAGGTTTTTTTGTGTTTACTGAAAAATAAATTTTTAAGGTCTTTTAAATTCAATTGGCTAATGAATCATTCAGACCAATTCAAAAGAGCTGACTCCAAAGATTTGGCTGATTGAATTTTGTAATGAAAATGACCTCATGATTCAAATGAATCGCCAATTAGAATATTGAATTGGTCTATTCACAGTTTGAACTGATTCATGGAAATGAATCAAACCAAGAATCTAAAGTTACGACGGGCCGATAACTTTGTGACCTTTCCAGTCATTTGTGATTTTTCACTCACTCACTGATCCAATCCTGAAGAATTGTCATGAAACAAAAGAATCGTTAATCAGAAACTCCGAAAGATTCATTTGAACCAACAGTTTGAACTGATTCATGGAATCTTTCTCAGAATCAATTGCTAAAATTAAGTTTCATGAGTCATTTGTGATCATTGAATAACGTTTCGCTAATGAATCTTTCAGACCGATTTGGGAACCAATTCAAGTCATTCATTCAAAAAAGATTCACTCGCTAATCCAATTAAATATTTTAGGATTGAACACTAAAACAACAAAAAACTGTATTTTCACTACAGTACATAACGAAAAAGTTTTTTTCCCAAGTGTTTCACGACCGTGTGAACCCTGGTTAAACTCTTTTTCGAGTCCAGACCACACAAAAGATCATTTGAGTTGTCTTAAGCGTCAGCATTAGCCAGATAAAGTGAGGTTTCCTGAACTCAGAGATGGAAACTGCAGCGATTCATCAAACGAAGCCTGGATGAATCAACGGAGCTCATCCAGATCAGACAATGAAGGTCTTCAGTCCATTAGCTTAGATTAGCAGGAATGCCACCAGTTCAAACAAAAGGGAAAATCTACGTCGCGCTCGGCTGTATCTTTCAAATTGGCTGCGATACAAAGACATTTTTCTGCTAAACTCCGGCGAAAGCGGTTCAGAACATGAGTAATTGTCTTTCCGTCGAGTCAGCGGAAAACAGATGAACTCAGGGGAAGGTACAACAGGAACTTGAAGAGATTTACAAGGAGGGAGTTCATGAAGAACCTGCCTTCTGAAGATTAGCAAGTGAGTAAAACACAGCCTAAACCAGCCGGAGGGGCTCTAAACCCGGTCTGATGGTTTTACGGTGGTTCTGACCAGACTGGAAGACTAGCTTAATCATCTAAACCAGCCAAAACGAGCAAATAGTTCATCATCAAAAATTAAATCAGTTTTATTTCTTCTCAAATTCTGTTTTAACTTTTCTGGATTCCATTTTAATAAATGAAATTTTAGTAATCAAAAAGCATAAACTTATGCAATTTAACAGCTATTTGTTAAAGTTGAACCAAAATTTAAGAGCCCTGTGAAATTATTACTTTTTTTCTGGATTCTGTTTTTTTCTTTTCTTCCCATTTTAATGTTTAAATAAAATTTTAGTTAATCAAAAAGAATTGTATTAATTGAAATCATGAAGCTTACAATTTAACAACATTTGAACAAAAATCTCATTTTTAGGGCCCTATGAAATCGTTTTATTTATTTCCTAATTTAATTCTGTTTTATTTTTCCAGAATTTCATATAATCCATTTTAATGGTTAAATTACATTTTGGTAATCACAAATCATGCATAATTAATTGAAATCATCAATTAAAAGTAAAAAAATAAAAAAAAATTTTTTTAGAGCCCTATGAAATTTAATTCTTTTTTCCCAAATTCTGTTTTTTTTTTTTTTTTTTTTTGGATTGTGTTTTTCTCCATTTTAATTTTTGTAGATTCCATTTTTATTTTTAATTTCAATTTTAGTTAATCAGAAAACATTTAATTAATTGAAATCATGAAGTTTACAATTTAACAACAAAAGTTTAACAAATTAGATTTTTTTCTAGGTTTCTATGAAATTTTTTCATTTCCCAAATTCAGTGATTTCAGTTTTAATTTATCTGGATTCCATTTTAATAGTTATATTTTAGTAATCAGGGAAGCATGTCAAATTAATTGAGATAATTGAACTTATACAATTTAACAACTATTTATTAAAAGATCAACTAAAAATACATTTTAGAACCTTATGAAATCATTTAAAAATTTTCCAAAATTCTGTAGTTTTTTTTTTTCTCCCAAAATCCCATGTTTTCAGTTTTTTTTTTTTTGTGGATTCTATTAATAGCCAAAAATCATGTCTAATCAATCAAATGCATAAAACGGCAACTGTTTATTTATTTAGTTTGTTGTTATTTATTTATTTATTGTTACAATTAAAGGGCCCTATGAAGTTGTGCTGATTTTTCTGGATTTGATTTAATACAAATTTATCACCAAATTATAAATAATTGCGATTATTCCTTAAAAACTAAAGGTTTATTTAATTTGTATTATTATTATTGCTTTCAGAATGCATTGATTATACAATATAATATTAAACAGAACTTTTATTTTGGTTGTCTTTTTGTGGTTGCATATTCACAGAAACTACTCCATATTGTGAGCAAACCACCGTAGTAAAGTTGAAAATGAAGGTTTCAGCTGAATTGTCTGTTTTTCTTCACATCATACACGGGAAAGCACCTCAGATATCAATCCTACTGTATCTGCTTCCAGAATCGATGCTGAAACACAGACGCGTCCAGTGACCTGTGCTTTTCCGCGTGTCCCGTGTTCGGTTTGCAGTCCGTCGATGCAGACACCGTGAAATAATCCATAGTATCTGGAGCTCTTCTCTTTCTCCTCTGATGAGCAGCGAATCGATGTCAGCGGCACGAGTTCCCGCCGGCAGGCCTGAGACGCAGCGAGGGGCGAGAGAGACACCGGCGCTGTAATTCATGGCCCATTGTATTTGCCCGAGCAGCTCCCAGAATGCTTTTGTGCTGGCTGGGAGGGAATCCTTCCAGCACGTTAAGTCAATGTTTGAGCTCTGAACCAAGACTGAAGGCTCAATATTATGGGCAAGATTCATGATTTGCTGGCCATGCGTCAGGTGAAATTACAAGCTTGTTAGAGACCCATAAATCTCCAGCGGACCCAGATCAAATCAAACACAACCTCCACCAATCGGATTCCACTAGCTTTACTTACACTCATGGGATACAACAAGCTGATGTTTCGAAGAATGTTCAAGCACAAAAATGTTTCCATGTAGCAATGACTGATTGCTACAATTTTATTTGGTACAATTTTAACAAACAACGTAATCAAAATTTTCCATATGTAAATGTCGTATTGTGGTCATGAAAATAAATTTAAAGGAACAGTTCATCCCAAAATAATAATTTTTGTCCTCATTTACTCACCTTCATGGTTTTTCAAACCTGTATGAGTTTCTTTTTTTCTGTTGAACACAAAGAAGATATTTTGAAGAATGCGGGGAATCAAACAGCTGACGGTACCCATTGACTTCTATAGTATAGTCAATGGGTACCGTCAGCTTTTTGATTTAATTTTGGGTGAATGATCCCTTTAACGCATTTTCATTGTGTTTTCGGCGAAATTGTAATGCACAAATTATATTTTAAAATGCAAATGTTGCTGTTTGTTTTTTTTGTCTTGTTTTGGATGATGTTGTTGTTGTTGTTTTTTTTAAGAATGGTCAAGCACAAAAATGTTTCCATGTCATAGATATTAAATCTTATTTGCATATATTAAAATTTGTTGCATGACGACACTAATTTTGCAGCACAAATGACATTTCAAATTGTAAACGTTGTGCAAATGTTGCGCGGTTTGGTTTAGTTCTCGCATATCACATGATTGCGAAGTGATAAATTTGAATATGAGGAAGTAGGATTGAAAAATCGACCTTTATTAATATTATTATTATTATTTTACTATGATTTTAAAGGTAACAAACACTCCGCAAAAGTTGAATTGTGGTCAAATTGAAAGCGTTTTCACTGTGTCTTTAATGGAAATTTAATGCACAAATTAAGATTTTAAAGATGTAAACATAGTTTGGTTTTTGTCTTGTTTTGGATGGATTTTTTAAGAATGTTCTAGCACAAAAATGTTTCTATGTCGTAGTTATTAAATCTCATTTGCATGTGATGTGGTAAAGTTGTATATGCGGAAGTACGATTGCTAAATCAACTTTTTATTATTATTACTATTATTATTTATTATTATAGTATTAAACAAATCGTTCCATAAATCTTGTATTTTGATCAGAAATGTAACGCTTTTTCATTGTTTTCTCTAAATATTTAACACTGTGCATCTATTCAATATATAACTTGCATATATTCAGTTTCTTTTTTCTGTTGATCACAAAAGATGTTTTGACGAATTTGGGTAAAAAGACAGTTGACGGTAGCCATTGTCTTCCATAGTATTTATTTTTCATACTATGGAAGTCAATGGCTACCGTCAACTGCTTGATTTAATTTTGGGTGAACTATCCCTTTAAAGTATTTTCATTGTGTTTTCAATTAAATTTTAATGCACAAATTGCATTTTATAATACGAATATTGTGTAGGCTAAACGTTGCGGTTTGGTTTAAATCTTGTTTTGGATGGAAATTTAAAGCACAAAATGTTCCCATGTCATAGTATACTTCTCATATTATATATATTTGTTGCGTGAAGACACTAATTTTGCCATACAAATTACTTTTAAAATTCTAAACGTTTTACAAATGTTGCAGTTTGTTTTGTTTTTGGTTCTTGGATGTCACATGACACTTGCATATATTCAGATTTTTGTGGCAGTTTTTGTGCATTCTTTTTTGTTAGATTTTTAAAATAACTTTTTAAAAAATGTTTCACAAATGTTGTAGTGTGTGGCCTGGTTGCGTTTTGGTCATAAATACGTTTTCCTTTTTTTTTTCTTTTCAAAGCATTTCCATTTTGTTTTTGGACACAATGAAATTTTAATGCTCAATTTTACAAATGTAAATGTTGCAGTTGGGTTTTGTGTTGTTTATGGCAGTGAAAATGTTTTGTTAATGATTTGAAGTTCCTATCAGGTAGGTATTTTCACAATGTTTTCAAAAGATGTTGTTTTGCTTGATTTTATTAATTAAACCTCTGTCTTTTCTTCACACAAAGCTATCATGTGACTTCAGAAGACTTCTTGCTCTTTTGGGTGAACTGTCGCTTTAAGACTGAACATCTGCTCTGGCCTGAAGCTAAGTTTTACAAGCCTATACTCCACACGTATAGTTTTTAATTATTCAAAAAACAAAGCCATAAACACTTTTGACTGCTGCTCAACAAATTGTTAGTTTCCAAAGAAAATAAACCCCGCCTGAATGCATGAATACACTTACAGTTTTATTTAAGGATTACATAAATGGAGATGCCAGTAATATATTACTCCACAATCAATATATATGTATTTTTGTATATTCTGTATTTTATATAATTTTTATATAACCAAAATGTGGGGTGAATATATATATATATATATATATAGTACATTATATATATATATGTATATACTGTATATGAATATATATATATGTATATATATGTGTATATATATATGTGTATATGTGTGTGCTCATATATATTATAATGTTTTTTTATAATGTAATTCAAGGACTTTTTATCCAAATTATTTATCCATTATCCTCAGTAGTTTGCACTAATGCAAATAAATCTGTAAAAAATAATGATTTACATCATATAACATTATTTTTTAATAAAAATTAAAATATATGATAATATAATTTTAAAAATATATATAAAATTGACAGGTTTTTGTGAGATTCGCTCTCGTTTCAAAGCTTTTGTTTTTAGTCTATAGAAAACAACTGGCTCTTCGCCACAGCGGCACCATGAGATTCCCCAGAAATCCATCTATAAAATCACGTCTGACTGATATGAAAGTTAATTTCTCAGCGTCGTAGCTGCATAATAAGTCGAATAATAAGCTGGAGCCGTCGGCAGTGACAGTGAAGCCATTACAGTGATGTATCCATATATAGTTCACACGTGTCGGGGCTGTTTACGCGCCACAGATGTGATTAAACTCCAGTGAAATGTAGCGCCGGAAATTTCATTCAAACGTAAGCTGCAGGAGCCTGGCGCAAAGAAATATAGACGTGTGAGCGTTTGTACCACACTTTCAGGAACTGTTTAGCAAAGTGCGGCCTAGTAAAGCGTTTATGACTTCAGCTTGTGACTATCTGTGTTTTTTGTCAGTTTAATGATAATAAATGCCACGTTATGATTGATAAGGCTGTTTATGCGTGTTTATCCGTGTGGGAAGCTGTGATACAGACATCAGGAGCTGGGAAATTGGGAGAGAAAGCCAATATGCCAGCGCTCTGGCATTTGACATTGGGTAACTTCATCTGGCTGAAAGGGCAGCGGGCAGGAAGTCGCTCGCTAACGCTCAAACAATTACAGCTAACTGGATAAAGCAGCAGCGTCCTCGTTCCTGCTGACGCTTTTATTAGTGTCATCAGCAAATTAAGAGGCATCATTGAGGGTCACGATGCAAGGTCGTCACAGCAACAGAGAGGATTATGGGAAATGGATGCATAGGTCATACATGTAGACTTTATGTAGCACTGTAAACCAAAGTTATATGGCCAAATGTCAGGTGCTTTTTTTTGTGTACCTCATTAGCATATTAATAATTTAATATGTGAAACCCTTGGACTTGTTCAAGGAGAAACATCACTTTTTTTTTTTTAGGAATAATTTATTTTGCATAGTTTAGTTAAGATCTAATTTGGTCAAATTCTGCAAAAAAATGTGAATATGTATGAAAAAACCAACTGGTCAAATTATCCAAAAAAGAAAATATATTCAACTTAAAAATTCTAATATTTATTTAATATATTTAAATAAATATATGAAATAGTTATTTAACTAAAAATGTAAATGACTTTAAAAGGGGGGATATTCACATTTTCATAAATGATTTTTTTATTAAAAAAAAAAAAAAAGATTTAATTTGAATAATTTCATATAATTTCTTTGAAATGTAGTTATGCAAAACATGTGAAAACAAGTCAAAACAAATAATTTTAAATGATATTTATCTGCAGTGAAATTATGCAAAAATGTGGCAATCTTTCACACATATTTATTTTATTAATTTTATTTTACATCTTATATAACTGAAGTAAAACTATGCAAAAAAAAAGAAAATATTTCAAATTTTAATAGCAGTTTAAATAATTGTTAACTGAAGTCATATTTTTAACACTGTTAAAAAAACATGAATATATTTTTACATTTTTGTGTAATTTGACTTCAGATAAATTGTTTAAAATGAAAAAAAAAAAAACATTTTAAATATTTTAGTAATTTTAAATGACTAAAAATGATGAGAAATTAAGCAAAAATGTCAAAATATATTTAAAATTTTGTAATTTTCAATAATTTAACGGAAGTGAAATTATGCAAAGAAATTCAAATGTATTCAGCATTTTTAATATCATTAGAAATCATTTTAACCAGTTTAACACTGTTAAACATGAAATATATTTTCATTTTTGCATAATTTGACTACATATAATATAGTTTAAAATTAATGTATTTTACATTTACAAAATATATTTTAAATTTGTAATAATTGTAAATTTATTTGAAGTAAAAATGCGCAAAAAAGTCACAATTGTCATGTTAAAAAATTATGCAAAAATTGTTGATATATATATATATATATAATCTAGAATTGAAAATGTCAGATTCAGTGTATTTTTTTACAGCATGAATGTAGTGTGATTGTGTAAATTACTATAATTCAGCGCTTTCTTTTAGCGTTAAAACAGTCCAATGCGGTTAAATAACTACCTGAAGAGTTAAAGTCCCCCTGTAGTGAAAATCAAGTTTTTTATGTTGTTTATTTGTCTATGTGGTGTTTTTAATATGCTTTTAGACAAACCATGTGCCAATCTATTAATCAACACCATTGCTGTGTATTTTCTCCTTAAAACTGTAGTTTCCCAAAGGCTGACCCAGAAATACGGTTTGAAACAGCCCTCGGTTTGCTACGTCACAAACCAATAACCAATCACGTCAAGGGATCGATTCCTATCACTAGCATGCAAACTATACCAATACAAGCACAAAACCAAAAATAAATCAAGAGCAAAAAACCCATGAAGCTGTGGTTTAATGTGAATTTAGAACCGCTAACTTGCATTATAACCCGTGGCAACAGTGTAAAAGTAGCCCGGAGTCAGACGTCAAGTAAGTAACTTTAACGAATGTTACAGTATTCACTGTAGTTGTCCGCTAGTAAAAACATAGTTTTATCAGTCATTATCTGTGTATGCCATTGTTTTGCGGTTACTACAGTTCAGTGGATCAGGAGGCGCTGGCTGGTGTGACTGAGTGGAGGCGGGACTAATTTGCATATTCATAGATCCGCGTATAGTAAATGAGGCAAGGGTGTAGAGTTACATTCAAGCTATTTTAAGGCATGAGAAAATTATTTTCACAAGAAAAAACATTTAAATATGTCATTTTGATGATCAAAGATAAGTTTTAAGGGATAAAATATTTGACTACAGGGGAACTTTAAGCTTAAATCGAATTTAGCGAGAGTTCATTTAACATTCATGTTCCCGCCGTGACCTCATGCTCTTTGTGAACAGCTCCAGTCGTTTAACATCCAGCAGCTTCGGCTGACATCTGTGATCACTGCGGAAATGAAAGCGCACACTTCGTCCAGCATGCTGTGATTAGGCCGCGACAATCCGCACCTACTTCATTGACAGCATAATGGAATAATAACTGTGCAGGTGCTAATCTATCGGGAGGGTCGAAGGCTATCAGCAGCAGCACGGCGGAGGCTCTTCATTGACCGTACGACGACAGAACGCCCTCTAATCCCTGCTCTGAATATCTCGCTATTGTGGACATGCCGTACGAGTCGTTCGGCCATCATTGCGGACATTAGATCGCTTGTCAAACTCAAGAGGGTGAATTAAACGTTTTCTCAGCGGAGTCGACTCACCTTTGAGAGGAGCTGCTGCCGTGTCTGTAGCAGAATAATCAATGCTTGTTGACGTAGCATGAGATAGCAGGTTACGAAAATGGCTAATTTGCTAAATTACAGGAGTGTTTCCTTCAGAAATACTATCAGTTCGCAAACAGAAAAACAGTATAATGGCTAGTTTGTTAGTTTACAAGTGTGTTTCCTTTAGAAATACTGCCGGTTCGCATACAGAAACACAAGCTAATTGTTAAAGTCGTTAGTTTGTAAGTCAGTTTCCTTTAGAAATGGTGTTGGTTACCGTACAGAAATATTAACTAATGACTAAAATGGTTAGTTTGCTAGTTTACAAGAGTTTTTCCTTTGGAATTACTGTCAGTTAGAATGCGGAAACATAGGCTAATGTTTAAAATTACTACTTTGCTAGTTTACAAGTTAGTGTCCTTTAGAAATATACTCTGTTAGCATGTAGAAATATGGGTTAATGGTTAGTTTGCTAGTTTAGGTCAGTTTCCTTTAGAAATACTGTCATTAGCATACGCTAACAGTTAAAATGGCTAGTTTACAAGTCTGTTTCCTTTAGAAATACCGCCATTAGCATACAAAAAAGGGTAATTGTTAAAATGGCTAGTTTGCTAGTTTACAAGTCCGTTTCCTTTAGAAATACTGCCGCTTAGTATACAGAAACACAAGCTAACTGTTAAAAAGTGGCTTGTTTACATGTTTTCTTTAGAATTACTGATGGTTATTATACAGAAACATAGGCTAACGGCTAAAATAGCTAGTTTACAAGTCAATTTATTTTACAAATACTTTTGTTAGCACACAGAAACACAGGGTAACTGTTAAAATGGCTAGTTCATTAGTTTCCAAGTAAGTTTCCTTTAGAAATACTATTGTTAGCGCACATAAACATATGCTAAGAGCTAAAATTGCCAGTTTGCTAGTTTACAAGTCAACTAACGGTTAAAAAGTGTCTCGATTGCTTGTTTACATGGTTTCTTTACAATTACTGTCAGTTAGCATACAGAAACATAGGCTAATGGTTAAAATTACTACTTTGCTAGTTTACAAGTTAGTGTCCTTCAGAAATATACTCTGTTAGCATGTAGAAATATGTGTTAAACAATATTTCAGTTTAGGCTCAGTACTTGGACCACTTCTCTTCTCTGTCTCCATGGCATCACTAGGTTCTGTCATTCAGAAACATCGCTTTTCATATCACTGCTATGCTGATGACACTCAACTCTACCTCTCATTCCATCCTGATGATCCGACGATAGCTGCTCGCATCTCAGTATGTCTAACAGACATTTCTTGTTGGATGACGGACCATCACCTTCAATTTTTAAAGATTAATCTTTAATGAGCCGAAAAGAACGCATGTCACACCTCTGTTCATCAATTTGCACTGGCTACCAGTAGCTGCTTGCATTAAATTCAAGGCATTAATATTTGCCTACAAAACCACCACTGTCTCTCCACCCATTTACCTAAATTCATTACTTCAGAGTTATGTGCCTCTAGAAGCTTGCGTTCTGCAAGTGAACGTCACTTTATTGTTCATCTCAAAGAGGCACAAAATCACTTTCACTGAATTTTACATTAACTGTTCCATCCTGGTGGAATGACCTGCCCAAATCAATACGAGCAGCTGAGTCCTTAACCATCTTCAAGTGTTAGTTTTGACTGCTTTTATTGTTCTCATTTGTAAGTCGCTTTGGATAAAAGCGTCTGCTAAATGACTAAATGTAAATGTAAATGTGTTAATGGTTAGTTTGCTAGTTTAGGTCAGTTTCCTTTAGAAATACTGTCGTTAGCATACGCTAACAGTTAAAATGGCTAGTTTGCAAGTCAGTTTCCCTTAGAAATACTGCCGTTAGCATACAGAAACACAGGGTAATTGTTAAAATGGCTAGTTTGCTAGTTTACAAGTCAGTTTCCTTTAGAAATACTGCCGCTTAGTATACAGAAACACAAGCTAACTGTTAAAAAGTGGCTTGTTTGCTTGTTTACATGTTTTCTTTCGAATTACTGATGGTTATTATACAGAAACATAGGCTAATGGCTAAAATAGCTAGTTTACAAGTCAATTTCTTTTACAAATACTTTTGTTAGCACACAGAAACACAGGGTAACTGTTAAAATGCTAGTTTGCTAGTTTTAAAGTGTGTTTCCTTTAGAAATACTATTGTTAGCGCACATAAATCTAAGAGCTAAAATTGCCAGTTTGCTAGTTTACAAGTCAACTAAACTAGTTTACAAGTCAACTAACGGTTAAAAAGTGTCTCGATTGCTTGTTTACATGTTTTCTTTACAATTACTGTCTGTTAGCATACAGAAACATAAGCTAACAAGTGACATGGCTAGTTTGCAAGTTTACAAGTTACAAGGTGAACGTTCACTATAATGGGAAAATAATGAAAACACTTTCTTTTAGAAACACTGTCTGTTAGCATACAGAAACATACAACCGATAACCTTTTAAATACGTAGCATGTGTTTGTGTATATGCTAATTTATAAGGCAAATGAGCAGTTATAGTATTTTGATGTAGCAAAAACATTTCTGCCCTATCTGTATATAGCAGAAATCATAAGAGTAGTATGTTAGTATGCTAATACGTACTTAACTATACATATTCAGAGTTTGAGAGTGCCCGAGTAAACTTTTATATTAGCATTCCGTTTCATATTTTAGCTTGCGCTCACATTCGAGGCTTTCCGTTGACCTCCTCGTCATTTTGTGTCTGCTTCTAATATTCCTCCTCTTTAAGCTTTGTCTCTTTGACATGTAATAAATTAGTGCGCGTCTAAGGGGTGACTCGTGCGCGCTACGCCCGGGCGAGTATTGGCTTCCTGACCCTGGATTATCTTCTGGTTATTATTGGCATGACTCTCGCTCTGTCTTCCCTTCCATAATCACACCTCGAGACTCCTCCACCTGAACGCTATCAAGAAAACCTTATTAATATCTTCTCACAGTCAATTAACCTGTCACATGTGACTTAACCGCCTTTACCCACAATGCAGTGCTGCGGTCTAATAATAAACCGCTAACTCCTGAGCAGAAGTTGCTGTTAAAACTGTTAAGACACTTGGGTGAATCTTGTGAAACGTTTTTTGACGCTCCTCATCCACTTACTACTTCTCTCCAATTTCTTGTGCTAGTTTCTTTGCTACATCTCCTCCACGTTGTTTTTAGAGATGCTAGCTGCATGATTGGCAGATGGAAGGAGGTGAATGGGGCTGGATGAGCTCTACAAACCTCCAATAGTGATGGGGCTCTCTTCACTCAGGACCTGTGATATCGTCGTAAAAAACTACGCGCTAATGCTAACAGACCTTCTGTGATTGATGTGACTAATTCTGTGAATAAGTGATGGAAAAAATCTAGGACAATTTTTAAAAATGTAATATAAAATAAAATACAATTGTTTTAATTTTAAACCTATTTTCAACCAAAATAAAACGTTTTATAAACATTGTGATTT
Organism: Sinocyclocheilus rhinocerous; assembly: GCF_001515625.1. Lineage (NCBI taxonomy): Eukaryota > Metazoa > Chordata > Actinopteri > Cypriniformes > Cyprinidae > Sinocyclocheilus > Sinocyclocheilus rhinocerous. The sequence continues at coordinate 431,830 of NW_015654494.1, forward strand.
TTTTTTACAGGACATTGTTATTTTTATTAGCAAATAACAGCCATGCTACGTTTGTGGAATGTTTTATTTACGTTACTCATCTGGGGGAGAAAAAAAAAGATTAAATCAGTCTAAGGTGGTTTGCTGGCCTATGCTGGTTTAAACTGGTCTGGTTAGTATCTAAGCTGGTTTTCATCTGGCTTATTGGTTCATTGTGGTCATTTTGACAAAATGTAATGTTATGTTGTAGTACGGCATTGTAGAAACGTTATAGAGGATGTTTAGAAACCAAACCAAATTAAAAATAAAATTTGAAATATTTTTAAACAGATATTTTAATATTATGCTACTAAAATATAACATTGTGGAAATGTTGTAAAATCTTAGAAAGTATGACTTTTTTAATAGAACACATTTTTGTTTGAGGAATCGTTTTCGTTTCCCTGCTCGAAACATTCTTAAACCAGTCTGAGGTGGTTTGCTGGCCTATGCTGGTTTAAGCTGGTCTAGCTTGTATCCAGGCTGGTTTTTAGCTGGCTCATTAGTGCATTGATATCATTTTGACAACCTAACTGCAACCAAAATGCAATGTTATGTTGCAGTATAGTGTTGTAAAAACATTACATTTTAAATGTATTAAATTTAAATCAATTGAAATAAATTGAAAAATGAATGTAAATATATAAAGTAACTTTTAAATGTTTTTAAATAAATATTTTAATATTATGGCCACAATATAATGTTTGGGAAAAAAACCCCTCATTTTTTTACCCCCTTAGACTGGTAGTTTGCTGGCCTTGGCTGGTTTAATATGGTCTAGCTGGTATCCAAGCTGTTTTTTAGCTGGCTCATTGGTGCATTGTGATCATTTTGAGAACCTGCAACCAAAAAATGTTTTAGATCATTTCTAGAAAACACACCAAATTTTGAATACATTAAAATTTTTACAAATACATTTTTACAAATATTTTTAAACAAATGTTTCAATATAACCAAAATAAAATGTTTCAGAAATGTTGTGATTTATTTATTTACTTATTTATTTTTTGTTTTATTACTAAATAGCAACCATGCAACATTTGTGGAGCGTTTAGTTTCCCATCTGGGGAAAAAAAATCAGTTTAAAGCAGTCTAAGGTGGTTTGATGGCCTTTGTTTGTTTAAGCTGGTCTTGCTCTTCTTTGCCTGGCTCATTGGCACATTGTGGTCATTTTGACAACCTAACCTCAACCAAAATGCAATGTTATGTTGCAGTATGGCATTGTAGAAACGTCCAAGAACATTTCTCGAAACCAAACAAAATTTACATTAAAAAAAACTAAAAAATAAAATAATTACAAAATATTTTTAGACAAACTTTTAATATACAACCAAAATAAAATATTTCGGAAATGTTTTTTTTGTTTGTTTTTTTTGTTAACATATTTTTATTATTTAACATTTTGTTTAGACTTCCCAACTGGGAAAAAAAATCAGTTTAAACCAATTTAAAGTGGCTTAAAATGCTTTGCTGGTTTACGCTGGTATTTATCTGGCTCATTTGCACATTGTGATGGTTTTGACAACCTAACCTCAACTAAACTGCGACATCTTTGGCAACTTTTCATGCGCTAATCACACAAATGATGACGTGAAACCAGTTGTTGAGGTAAGTCAGCGAGATCTTACAGTAGTGTCACTGCTGAGAACAAACGTACACTTTCTTCTGTTTGGTTTGTCCTTAAGTTGGCTATTCTCTGTATTTCGCTCTGCTGATCGGGCTTTTATCTTCCTCCGATGAGCGCAGGCCCCCGACATCTCTCCATTGTGCCTGTCCTTGCCGATTTATTCCTGGAATTGATTGAGAGTGTTCAAAGAAGTAGTGCTCTTAAAAGCAAGTCCTTGTGTTTAGAAGGCGTGGGCCGCTCAGTCACACTCCACATGTGATGTGTGCCAATGACCGAGCCATCGCCTGGGCCTTGTGATAATGATACGGCGGTAAACACACACCAATCAATGGCCTCCATTCAGCCGGCTGCTGGCGGACCGCCACTTTTGAGTCATGTGACATAATCTGCAGACTCATTCTTCATCTTCTGAGCTGATTTGACTCTTTATTAGCAGCTGAAAACACATTTGCAATGGCTGTTAAGCTCCCAAACAGCTTATAAGCGCTATAAACGTAGTCCTTAAAGGGGTCATATGATGCGATTTCAAGTTTTCCTTTCTCTTTGGAGTGTTGTCGTATAAAAGGAACAGGCCAATATGTAAATTATTTTCTGATAATATTCCATTTTGAGCTAGTTTTTATAAGTGTTTAATAAACCAAATAAATGATTGGTGCTATTGGTCCAATATTGCAGAAATTGGATGCTATGTGGTCCTGAGCATCGCCACTTTTTAGTGCTTTGCTGTGGGGTCGAGGTGTTCAGATTGGCATTTAGCACGTTGCTGCATGGTTGTGAAAGTGTTCTTTTTTTTTTTTAGTATGTTGCACAGTCATTTGTAATGGTTTTAATGCATTGCTTTATGGTTAAGATGTTTAGAGAGATTTTTAACGCATTGTTGGTTTTAGCATGTTGGTTTTCGAGTTTTTTTAGCATGTTGCAGTGATTTATAATGGGTTTGCTTAATGGTTGAACAGACTTTTAGCACATCCCTTATGAAAATTAATCATGGTTTCCAAAAAAGGTCGAGGTGTTCAGATTGGCATTTAGCACGTTGCTGCATGGTTGTGAAAGTGTTTTTTTTTTTTTTTAGTATGTTGCACAGTCATTTGTAATGGTTTTAATGCATTGCTTTATGGTTAAGATGTTTAGAGAGATTTTTAACGCATTGTTGGTTTTAGCATGTTGGTTTTCGAGTTTTTTTAGCATGTTGCAGTGATTTATAATGGGTTTGCTTAATGGTTGAACAGACTTTTAGCACATCCCTTATGAAAATTAATCATGGTTTCCAAAAAAAAAAAAAATACAATATATA
>NW_015654494.1:435270-442363 GCF_001515625.1 Sinocyclocheilus rhinocerous
TATATATATATATATATATATATATATATAAAGTTACTATAGTGAAACCATGGTCACCACACATTAACCATGGTTTTGCTACATTAACCATAGTTTACCCATCGTATTTGTAGTAAAACTGTGGTTATACAAATGGTAACCAGTACACCAAAAAAAAAACAGTTACTGCTCTTTTACTATAATAAAACCATGGTTAATTTTTTGTAAGGGATTTTTTTTAGCTTGATGCTAGGTTTGCTCTGAACGTTTTTAGCACATTGCTATGCGTTCAAGATGTTTAGATTGGATTTTAGTACATTGCTACATAGTTGTGAAAGTATTTTTTGTGTGTTTAAGCATGTTTTTAAGCATTTTAGCATGTTGAATAGTTGCGAAGGTATTTTTCGTGTTTTTGGCATGTTGATTGGACATTTTTAATAGATTTAGCGCATTGCTAGATTTTAGCATTATTTCTCTCTCATGGGATGAAGAGGGTTTAGTAATATTTTAGCATTGCTACATAGTTGTGAAGGTATTTTTGGAGGGTTTTTTAGCATGTTTTAGCATGTTGAATATTTGCGAAGGTATTTTGGCGTTTTTAGCATATTTTAGCATTCTACCATGTTGAATAGTTGCAAAGGTATTTTTGGGGTTTTGTTTTTTGTTTTTTTACGTTTTAGTATTTTAGCATGTTAAATAGTTGTGAAGGTATTTTCAGTGTGTCTTTTTTAGCAGTTTTTTTTAGCATTTTATCATGTTGAATAAAGGTATTTGTGTTCTTTAGCATGTTTTACATGTTAAATAGTTGTGAAGGTTTTTTTTTTTTTTTAGCATTATAGCATGTGGAATAGTTGCGAAGGTATTTTTCGTGTTTTTGGCATGTTGATTGGACATTTTTAATAGATTTAGCGCATTGCTAGATTTTAGCATTATTTCTCTCTCATGGGATGAAGAGAGCATGTTGAATAGTTGTGAAGGTGTTTTTAGCATGTTTTAGCATGTGGAATAGTTTCAAAGGTATTTTTTGGTGGGTTTTTTTTTAGCATATTTTTGCATGTTGAATAGTTGTGAAGGTATTTTTGGTAGTTCTTTAATGTATTGGCTTTTGCTGTGTGTTACGTTCCCAGTTAGTTTAGGGTTAGAGGAACGGGTAACAGAATAAAAAGGTGATGTGTGGAGGCAGCAAAGTTCAATTCCCAACCCCAGAGCTTTAACAAAGGCCACGAATCTCGATATCAAAACAACTTCAAGAGGGGGCAAGGCCAAAACAACAAACATAAACCCTCTAACTATTTGGGAGAAACTAACTAAGCTAGACAAAGAAAAGAAAAATACAATAGAAAATAAACTACCTCCCTAACTAGCATAAACAAGAGAAAAACAAGATAAAGAAAATGGCACCCACCTCTCTACTAACACATTCCCAATAAATTAACAATGTAAGTTTAATAGGTAACAAAAAAAAATAAGAGCAATAGGAACAAACAAATAGTAACTTCCAAAACAAACCAGGTTTCTTGTCGTAGGCATCAATTACCACAAGAGTGTTAACACAATAACACTGTAAAGAAATCATTCAACAAAGTATTAACCAAAACTAATCAAGCTTTTTGGATTGAGAATAGAAGCCTCACGACGCAGCCTCCACACACACCTTGTGCTGTGCAATGGTGCTGCTTAAATCCTCATGGCTTCCCCTCCTCCTGCAATCACGTCGGATCACCAATCATTGGAATCAGGTGGCAGCCATTATCTCCTGCTTATAGGAAGTAAAAGGGATAGAGAGAGAAACAGGGAGAGAAAAAACGAATAAAATAAAAAACGTCCTTGGACGTAACACTGTGTTTTAACATTGCTACGTAGTTGTGAAAGTATTTTGGTGTGTTTTTTTTAGCATGTTGAATAGCTGTGAAGGTATTTTTGATGGGGGTTTTTTTAGCACGTTTTAGCATGTTGAATAGTTGCGAAGGTATTTTTGATTGGGTTTTTTTAGCATGTTGAATGGACATTTTAGTGAATGGCTGTATCTTAGGATGTTTCTAGGTTGTTCTGAATGTTTGTTAGCATTTTGCTATGAATATAAAGTGATGGGACTGGCTTTTAGCACATTGCTGAATGGTTTTGAAGGTGTTTTAAGTGTTTTATAACATTTTGGTGGTCATTTTTAATAGTTTTAACGCATGTTTGGACAAATTTTTAGGGCATTTCTGCGCATTTTTGTTTTAGCGTATGGCTAATTTTTGACTTATTTTTATTACATTGCTGCATGGCTGTGAATGTGTTTTTTGCACATTACTATGTGGTTGCTAGCATGTTTAGAATGGTCTTTAGCACGTTGTTGTACTATTGAGGTGTTTAAATAGTTTTGTAGCTCATTTTGGCATGTTTGCTGTGTTTTTTAGCATATTATTAAGCATTGTGGTTGATTGCAAAGATTGCAGTTTGCCAACCTTTTGGTGAAAATTTGAAGAGTCATAAGAAAGGAGAACCAGTGCATCTTCTCGCAGTAAACACTAAAATCCAATTTAACATTTTTTTTTTTATTGCAAGCTTAAATATTTATTCAAATGCATGCACTTTTTATTACATGTATAAGTAATCGTTTGGCATAATGTGTACTAGTGTGCATTCATTGAAAAAAAAAACATTAATTTGAATAAAAATAAAAATGTGCTGGTCAGTGATTCTTGGTTCAAAAGTTGGCAAGGTCTGCTTTCATTTAACATTCATAATTTATTGCTTTTTCACACTTAACATGATCCATCAAGCGTAACATCCATCCATTGAATAAATTAGACAGAAAACTTATGAACTGGAGAGAAAAATAAAAATATAATATGGCTGAATCCTGAGCAGGACAGAACTGTACTAACACGTTTCTCTGCTTCATTTTATAGTTTATTTAGCTTGAAATGAAACATTGCTGTTTAAATACTCTCTTTCTGATAGTATGATTCAAGTTTTTCAGAAACGTATCGTAAAAATCGTCGTTTTGAGCCAAATCTGCGGTGGTTTCATGCAGTGACTCTGGCCTGTGATGTAAGACTAGTGTTGGGTACCGTTCACATTTTAACCGGTACGGTACCGGTATCGGTACCTGAATTTCGGTGCCAGTATCCAACGGTACCTTTTTTCGGTACTTTACTCTCTGTGTAATTACAAAAACATTTATTTCAGTGAAAAAATAAGTCCAAAAGTCTCAATTTCAACATTTTGAACAATAGGGCCCTACAAACTTTTTCTTTCTTTCTTTCTTCCAGAAATTCTTGTTTTAATATTTCTGAAAATCAAATGAAGGCATTAAACATTTATTTTAAATCAAATGAAAATTAAACCCTTTTATTTTGGTTTATTTAGGTTTACTGTTGAAATTAATACATGGAAGAAAAATTGTGTGAAAATTCTTTTAAAACATTTTTTAATAGGCTAATAATTGTGTTATTTTTTTCTACAATTAAGTGATTAATCTGGTTGTAATATTTATTTTTATCATTTAATTGTTTTATTTAAATTTGATAGAAAATGGAATATTTAAAGATGTACATTATACTGTACAAAAGTAATACAAGAGTAATATATTTCTGTGTAGTACCGACGCAATTCGGTCGGTACCCTTAAAAGTACCGAGTTCGGTACCCAACCCTATGTAAGACGACACGCCGCTGGCTTTGAGGTTGCAGACGGGTTAAGCTGAACCTCTAGAGAGGCGCTTTTGCTGTGTCTCGAACCTGATGATGACGAGGCACTTCTGTCAGGTCGCACTCACTGGATTTGTGTTGAAACTCTTCGAATTCACGGGCGGCTGATCAAAGTGGCGCCGGCGCTCCGATGAGACTCTTCGCTGACTTTCATCTCCACGCCGGGGTCTTTTTTGTTTTGGCTTGTCATTTCACAATGTTGCTTTCAAAGAAAAATCATCATTATTTATCACAGGAACCTTTCTGGTTTGTTTTGACTAGAGAATAATGACAGCACCGTGGCAATAATTTATTCGGTTTTTCAATCCGACTCGCGTGTCTGTGGCCCGTTGCGATTCGTTTGGTAATTCAGACAGAGCAACAATTACAGCGGATCTCAGATAAAGTTTGGCCCAACTCTTGAAATATGAAGCGCTTTGGAGTAGTTTTAGTATACACTCACAATACATGCCAGTTTTAGAAAGAAAAAGTACATGAAGAGTTTAAGTCGACTACATTAGCCATCAAACTGGATGAAACTTTAGATGAAACATCAAGCTTTTGCTGTTTGTTGTTTTATTTTATTTCACTATAGCTTTTTAATTGTTTTTATTTTTATGCTTAATTTATTCATTATTTAAATTGTTTTAGATTTTTATTTATTGTTTTTTATTATTATTATTATCATTATTATTATTTTGTAATTTGTTTAATTTGTTCTTGGATATTTTTGTATATTTTTGTATAGTCATTATTCTGTTTTTAGATTTTTTTTTTATTATTTTTTTTTAAATTATTGTAAAGATTTTTATGTAATAATGATCGTTTTATTTAATTTTAAAAACATATTAATTTTTTTTATAAATTTTTATATAAATAGATACTTTATAAATTGTATATTTTATAAATAAATAAGTAAATATTTATAAATATTATAATATAAATAAATATTTTATAAGTATGTTATACATTTTAATGCATTAGTGGTGTTTGGACTGGCTTTTAGTGCATTGCTGCATGGTTGTAAAGGTGTTTTCTAGTGGTTTTTAGCATGTTCTTATGTGCTAAAGTGTTCTGATCGCTTTTATTGCATTGCTCTACATTAGCGAGGGTCTTCTGAGCAGTTGCTTCCTGGTTTTGAGGTGAAAAGCCTCTGAGAAGCTGATCTACAGCTGCAAATCACCGGCCAATACATGCATTACAGAAATCACATCCTACAGACTCTACATGAGGGCTGTTATGGGCTTAACGTGTGCAGCTAAATATTTTCTGGATTATCCTCATTACAGCCTGATCAGTCCTCCGTAGCAATCAACGCTTCACTGTTTCATCCGCATATCGCTACCGTGGAGCTCACAGGCTTTCAGACTCTCCAGAACACGCTGTTACACTGCGTTTATTTATCTGTGTTGTGCATTGTGCGACTTAAAAGAGCTTAAAAGAAAGAACATTATTGGAATGTGCGATAGAGCTGGAAAATATTAATATTTTTCTGCCGTAAGACAATATTTGATATGCATCTCAATTTTAATTACTTTTTTTGTTGTTGCTGTTGCATTCAAAGAACCATCATTTCAACCAAACCAAGAAGATTCACAAGGTTTAGAGCAAGTAGTAAACTGCAGTCAAAATCTAAGTAAAAAATATTATTTTTAAAGTATATTTATTAAAATATTAATATTTTTTTTGCTAAAATGTTATTTGTAAACTTTGTTTATAAAATATTATTTATATATTTTTATTTATAAATATTTTTCAGCTATATAATGTTATTGTTAATGTGATTTGTTTTTATTCATATAAATATTATTTTTAAACTTTATATTTATAAAAAATATTTTCAAACATATAGATGATAATAAATTAAAATAAATATTAAAAACCAGAAATGATTCGCACAATTGATGAACTGAATCAGTTAAGTAAACCGACTCACTGATTCACTGAACCAGCTAACTGACTAACAGAATCAATTCACTGATTCACTTTGTTGATTTGCTGAATCACTAAATCGACTCATTGGTTCACTGAATTGACTCACTGATTCACTCTATCAATTCAACAACTTGCTGAATTGGACCATTTGAACTTTTTTGGCCTTTTTTTTTTTTTTTGCTGCTGATGCTTATTGAAATGCCTCTGTGTTGTTTTTGTTTGCAGTCTCCTGCTTCTTCTGTCAGCTTTTTCCAGTGTCCTGTCCCAGAAAGGGCGAATTTCCTTGGATATCCGCTCACAGATTGTGGTTCAGTGCTTTTACTCACTGATATCACACCACATGATGAAAACAGGTGCTGCTGCTCTATAAATATGTGTGTTCTTGCAGGCAGAGGAGGAGGAGGAGGAGGAGGAGGAGGATGAAGTATTTATAAAAAATATTTTCAAACATTATTTTTTATAATATTTGTTTTTAAATTATAGGATCATTTAAAAATGCTATTTATATATTTTTATTTATAATAATACTTTTAACCTTTACATTTATAAAAATATTATTTGTGATTTATTTAAACTGTGCTTTTTATATTATTTATTTTTAAATACAAGAAATATTTGTAGCTTTATATTTATTAAATAACTATTTATATATTTATAAAACTTTATAAAAAATTATTTATTTAAAAATTATAAAAATATTATTTGTATAATTTATATTTATTTATAAAAATAGTATTATTTTTTAACTCCAGTAATTAATATAGATGATAATAAATTAAAATAAATATTAAAAACCAGAAATGATTCGCACAATTGATGAACTGAATCAGTTAAGTAAACCGACTCACTGATTCACTGAACCAGCTAACTGACTAACAGAATCAATTCACTGATTCACTTTGTTGATTTGCTGAATCACTAAATCGACTCATTGGTTCACTGAATTGACTCACTGATTCACTCTATCAATTCAACAACTTGCTGAATTGGACCATTTGAACTTTTTTGGCCTTTTTTTTTTTTTTTGCTGCTGATGCTTATTGAAATGCCTCTGTGTTGTTTTTGTTTGCAGTCTCCTGCTTCTTCTGTCAGCTTTTTCCAGTGTCCTGTCCCAGAAAGGGCGAATTTCCTTGGATATCCGCTCACAGATTGTGGTTCAGTGCTTTTACTCACTGATATCACACCACATGATGAAAACAGGTGCTGCTGCTCTATAAATATGTGTGTTCTTGCAGGCAGAGGAGGAGGAGGAGGAGGAGGAGGAGGATGAAGACGAGCAGCATTAGTCACTCTGTCAGCTGTAGATCCATGGATAAAGAGCCAAACCCTGACCGAAATACTTCCGAACCACAGTCACTCACTCACTGATGCGGCGACCGGTCACATCAGGATAACGGGGTGAAAACCTGATAATTGCTTTATTTAAAAAAATTAAAGTATGTGTGTATATGTATGTGTGTGTGTTTATATACTGTGTATATATATATATATATATATATATA
>NW_015654494.1:442636-498986 GCF_001515625.1 Sinocyclocheilus rhinocerous
GCATTTTTTTTTCCAATACAATAAAATTCTAAAGTCAGAAATAAGTTAAGCTAAACGTTCAGATAAAACTATTATTCACCTAAAGGCCAGGAAGAACAGGAAGTCAGTAAAGTATTAGCGCTGACCAACTCCAGTCATTCTTATGAACTCAGCGGTCTGCTACAGTGAGCTTAAACTATCCCAAAAAGACTGTCAGTTTATTGTTTGCCTGCCGAAGTATCTCCAGAAGTCGGCCGAAGCAATAAGAAATCCCATCTCGTCAAAGGCGGCTCTGTTGCGCTTCAGTAATGCCTCCTGTGGTTTTTTTGTTCTCGGCGGTTGTTCCTCCTCAGTTGTTACACCGCTGGAAGAAAAGCTGAGGCCGGCAAACATTTCCCCGGCTCATCGCCGCAAACAGGCTTCTGGAAACATCTAACACCCAATATCTGACTAAGCGCTTCTCCCATCTCTGTCTGTTGGCGGCTTTATTCACTTGCGAGCTCACATCCATCAGAGGACGGGAAGATTAAAGCCTGTGCTCATATTTCCGGCCCCGATCCCATTTCATGCCAAAGATAGAATTCCAAGTTCATTACCGATGTTTTTTGCTAACTGACAGTCTGAAAATCACTGTCAGCAGTGTTCGAACTATACCGTTTGGGGGAGCCCACTTGTTTTTTTTTTTTATAACGGGGGGGTTTGGGTGTTCGTACGCTTGCGCGTGCCTCAAAAGAGGGCTTACAATGACTTACAAAGATATATAACAGCTACAAGTGTATGCACTACTTGCTTTATGCAAGCACTATATAGGATAAATCACTATACAGGATTTACCCTATTATACTTTATCGACACGAATTGATAGGTGAAACGACAAACAGCCACCCACAAATAGTCTATAAACAAAGCATCAGGCTGTCTTTGAGTTCACATGGACAACGGTTAAAGTTACTCGTCATCAGACTACAGAAGAATACCATAATTCCTCCATTCAATTAGGCCTAAGACATCGAGAGTCACGCAGACCTATAACAACCCAGCCACAACACATAATTGCGAATAACATGCCTTACCTTAACACAGAATCGACCACAGAGTCCAGCGTTTATATTTTTTCTACGGATCTTTGAGTTAACATGTACTAAACATGAGTGGAATTTGCACCGCAGTGCCCCCACACCTTGATGCTCATGACAGGAATAGCATGTATAGTTATCTTTATTGAAGTGAATTAGGTTTAAATCGCCGTCATGCATGAATGAATGATATTTTTGCAATTTTACACATAATAATCCACGATGATCACATTACACAAAACTGAAATTGCACGTCAAAATAACACATTGTCAGTATTTTTTGAGACCCCCCATAATTTCACAAATCACGTTTTCAGGGGAGCCCATCTCTTATTAAGGGGAGCCAAGCTCCCCCGTAGTTCGCACCCTGACTGTCAGCGTCAAATGCCGTCCGCAACCCGGATTATTTCCATATGAATCAGGATATTTAATTTGACCAAAAAAAAAAGTTGGACTTTTGTTCTGTCGGTAATTGATCACGTGGTGAAACGTGGGCGTTTTGTACCAGGATGGACGCGATAAAAGGGATTGGTGACGTCAACCGAAAAGCACAAAATGTTTCTTTTGATTACATTTTGTGTTAAACAAAATAAAAAGGTCCATTTTGATTTCATGTTGACTTGAGTGTAGAAAAAGAGCAGCTACAGGAAGTGTTCAATTCAGCAGATGTTTCGAATTCAAGTTGTTTTTTTTGTCTGTCGAGCCATAAAAATATGTCTGTCCATCCGTCTGTCTAAATATAAGTATCTGTCTGTCTGAAAAAGAGGCTGTCTGTCTAAAAAAAGTATCTGCCTTGCCATCTGTCTGAAAAAATATCTGTCTGACTGTCCGTCTCTGTCCAAAAAAAGTATATATCTGTCCATTTGCCTCTCAGTCCATCTGAAAAAAGTCTGTCTGAATAAGTATCTGTCTGTCCATCTGAAAAGTGTCTGTCTAAAAAAGTGTCTGTCTTTCAGTCTCTCTGTCTGTCTGAAAAAAGTATCCGTTTGTCCATCTGTCTGTCTATCTAAAAAAAAGTCTCTGTCAAAAAATTGTCTTTCTCTGTCTGAAAATGTTGTTTGTCTATCTGTCTCTCTAAAAGCAAAGTGTCTCTCTGAAAAAAAAATATTAAATTTTTTTTTTTATATTTATCTGTCTCTCCGTCTGTCTCTCTGTCAAACTTTTTAAAATAAGTATGTCTGTCCATCGGAAAAAAAGTATCTGTCTGTCTGTCTGTCTCGACCATCTGTCTAAAAAGTATCTCTCTCTGTCTGTCTGTCTGAAAAAAGTATCTGTCTCTGTCCAAAAAAAAGTATATGTCTGTCCATTTGCCTCTCGGTCCATCTGAAAAAGTCTATCTGTCTGAATAAGCGCCTGTCTGTCTGTCTCTACGTCTGTATAAAAATAAGTATCTGTCTGTCCATCTGAAAAAAGCGTCTGTCTGAAAAACTGTCTTTAAGTTTCTCTTTCTGTCTAAAAAAAGTATCTGTCCATTTGTGTTTCTCCGTCTGTCTGTCTCTCCATCTGTCTGAAAAAGTATCTGTCTGTCCATCTGTCTCTCTGTCTAAAAAAGTATCTGTCTCTGTTTGTCTAAAAATAAGTCTGTCTTTTCATCTGTCTAAAAATAAAAAATATGTCCATCTGGAAAAGTCTCTGTCTGAAAAAAATGTCTCTGTCCGTCTCTCCATCTGTCTGAAAAATGTATCTGTCTGTCTGTCTCTGTCCAAAAAAGTATCTGTCCATTTGCCTCTGTCAATCTGAAAAAGTATGTCTATCTGAATAAGTATCTGTCTGTCTGTCTCTCTGTCCATCTGAAAAAGCATCTGTCTGAAATACGGTCTTTAAGTCTCTCCTTCTGTCTAAAAAAAGTATCTGTCCCTTTGTGTTTCTCCATCTGTCTGTCAAAGTATCTGTCTGTCCATCTGTCTCTCTGTCTAAAAAAGTATCTGTCTGTCTAAAAATAAGTCTGTCTGTCTGACTATCTGAAAAAAATGTGTCTGTCTCTTCATCTGTCTGAAAAAAGTATCTGTCTGTCCATCTGTCTCTATCTAAAGTGTCTCTCTGTCTAAAAAAGTATGTCTGTCTTTTCATCTGTCTAAAAATAAAAAATATGTCCATCTGGAAAAGTCTCTGTCTGAAAAAAATGTCTCTGTCCGTCTCTCCATCTGTCTGAAAAATGTATCTGTCTGTCTGTCTCTGTCCAAAAAAGTATCTGTCCATTTGCCTCTGTCAATCTGAAAAAGTATGTCTATCTGAATAAGTATCTGTCTGTCTGTCTGTCTCTCTGTCCATCTGAAAAAAGCTTCTGTCTGAAAAACTGTCTAAGTCTCTCCTTCTGTCTAAAAAAAGTATGTCTCTCTGTCTAAAAATAAGTCTGTCTGTCTGACTATCTGAAAAAAGTATCTGTCTGTCCATCTGTCTCTATCTAAAGTGTCTCTCTGTCTAAAAAAGTATGTCTGTCTTTTCATCTGTCTAAAAATAAAAAATATGTCCATCTGGAAAAGTCTCTGTCTGAAAAAAATGTCTCTGTCCGTCTCTCCATCTGTCTGAAAAATGTATCTGTCTGTCTGTCTCTGTCCAAAAAAGTATCTGTCCATTTGCCTCTGTCAATCTGAAAAAGTATGTCTATCTGAATAAGTATCTGTCTGTCTGTCTGTCTCTCTGTCCATCTGAAAAAAGCTTCTGTCTGAAAAACTGTCTAAGTCTCTCCTTCTGTCTAAAAAAAGTATGTCTCTCTGTCTAAAAATAAGTCTGTCTGTCTGACTATCTGAAAAAAGTATCTGTCTGTCCATCTGTCTCTATCTAAAGTGTCTCTCTGTCTAAAAAAGTATGTCTGTCTTTTCATCTGTCTAAAAATAAAAAATATGTCCATCTGGAAAAGTCTCTGTCTGAAAAAAATGTCTCTGTCCGTCTCTCCATCTGTCTGAAAAATGTATCTGTCTGTCTGTCTCTGTCCAAAAAAGTATCTGTCCATTTGCCTCTCTGTCAATCTGAAAAAGTGTGTCTATCTGAATAAGTGTCTGTCTCTCTGTCCATCTAAAAAAAAAAACTGTCTAAAAAATGTCTCTCTGAAAAAAAAGTGTCCATCTGAAAAACTGTAGAAAGTACCTGTTTGTTCAACTGTCTGAAAAAAGTATCTGTCTGTCTGTCTGTCTGAAAAAGTGTCTGTCTCTGAAAGGTGTCTGTCTGTCTAAACAAGTATTTCTGTCTTTTTCTCTGTCTGACCATCTGAATAAGTATCTGTCTCCTTGTCTGTCAGTCTATCCATTTGTCTAAAAAAATGGGGGAAAAATTCATCTGTCCATCTTCAGAAACTATGTTTATCTGTCTGTCCATCTGGAAATCTGCCTGTCCTACCGTCTAAAAAATACCTGTCTGTCTGAAAAAGTATCTGTCTTGACAGTTGCAGTGCATCATGGGAGTGGCCTGTCACTTGAGCGACTCTGATTGGTGGATCTGTCTTCAGGATTGTGGGTAATGCTGTTCTTCACTAGGAAACTGAAAATTTCTTAATGAAAATGTTTATTTAAAAAAAAAGAAAAGAAAAAAATACAGAAACATGCATCACTGAACAACCTCATTATCATACAAATATGAAGCAAATATTTTGTTTCTTTATTAACTGATTGAAATAAACGAGCTCGTTCTCTAGAGTGTGTCTTTTGGCTTGTTATTACAGAGGTTTGTTCTTGTGCGTGTGAAGCGGTAGTCCTCGCTTTTGTGATTATCTCTTCAGCGTGGAGAGGGAAGCGCAGGAACAGCACCATCTGTTTGGGTGTTGGGTGCTCAGGTACGCCACACCACCTGTCTGCGTCTCTCTCATCGCTGTCATCTCACAGCGGCCGCCGTCCACATCTCAAGCATCAGGGTGTTTGTAACAGAACATCGCTGAGCTGAGCGCTAACACATGTTAAAGAGATATGTATATATATATATAATCTGTCTGTCTGTGTCTATATATCTGTCCATATGTCCGTCCTTCTCTCTCTGTCTATCTATCTATCTATCTATCTGTCTATCTGTCTGTCTGTCTGTCTGTCTGTCTGTCTTGCTCCATATGTCCGTCCCTATCTATCTGTCTGTCTGTCTATGTCTATATGTCTGTCCATATGTCCGTCCTTCTCTATCTATCTATCTATCTATCTATCTGTCTGTCTGTCTATCTGTCTGTCTATCTGTCTATCTATCTATCTATCTCTGTTTGGGTGTTGGGTGCTCAGGTACGCCACACCACCTGTCTGCGTCTCTCTCATCGCTGTCATCTCACAGCGGCCGCCGTCCACATCTCAAGCATCAGGGTGTTTGTAACAGAACATCGCTGAGCTGAGCGCTAACACATGTTAAAGAGACGCTCAGACAGACGCCACAGGAACACGTGCTGTTAGTACACACTACACTGACACCTAGGAAGGGTTTGATTAGCCTGTCTGTCTGAAAAGAAGATCCGTCTGTCTCAAAAAAGTGTGGGTCTATGTGCTTTTCTGTCTGAAAAAAGTATCTACCTGTCTGTCAGACTAAACGCCTATCTCTCTGTCAGTCCATCCTTCTCTCTATCTATCTATCTATCTATCTATCTGTCTGTCTGTCTGTCTGTCTGTCTCCATATGTCCGTCCCTATCTATCTGTCTGTCTGTCTGTCTGTCTGTCTATGTCTATATATCTGTCCATATGTCCGTCCTTCTCTCTCTGTCTGTCTATCTCTTTATCTGTTCATCTATCTATCTGTCCGTCCGTCCGTGTATTTGTCCATCCGTTCATCAGTCCTTCTCTCTGTTTGTCTGTCTCTGTCTATCCATCCATCTGTCTGTCTGCCTCTCTCTCTCTCTCTCTCAGTGTCTGTCTATTAGTAAATTAGTTTCTGATGCTGGACTAATAATTACATTTGTATAAAGGAATGAAATGGCTCTTTGATGTCGACATTCTTGTATAGTTAGGCATAGAATAGAATCTAATTCAAATGTCTTAAGTAAAACCAAAAACAACAAAGAAAACAGCAGAGGAATTCATTCCTGCAGCATGTTTTTGGCCCCACTTTTTTAAATAATATTTTTTCCCTGAGCCCTTGTTAATTTCCAGGCCTGCCTCTTTCCAGTTAATTACTTCAAAGGCTCAATCGCGAGCGTGCTTTGATAGTCTGCAGTGCGGCGAGGGCGTTCCACAACCGCTGTGCCATATTTCATCATAAAGGGTCACTTTATCAAACATCTCAGGCCGTTTTGGAGGCCTACCAAATGTGCAATTAACAGCGGATGTGGGGAGGAGGGTGGCTGCATCGCTGATAACGTCTGCGGCGGCCAGATGTACCGC
This sequence comes from Sinocyclocheilus rhinocerous, assembly GCF_001515625.1. Lineage (NCBI taxonomy): Eukaryota > Metazoa > Chordata > Actinopteri > Cypriniformes > Cyprinidae > Sinocyclocheilus > Sinocyclocheilus rhinocerous. The sequence continues at coordinate 448,978 of NW_015654494.1, forward strand.
GATGACTTTGCTAGCTGATTGCAGCATGGAGTGATTTTAATGACTCAGGTGTGGAAGGAGGAGAGCAGAGAGCCTGCGCTCCTGCTGTCTCCCGCTATTGATTTTGTCTGGAAGACTTTAGATGGGAAGCGTTTGTGTCTAGGGATGAGGACTGAACCGGTGATGGCTTTGTTTGTCGTGATGTTTGCTAATGCGGGATAGCGTTTTTAAAACGCGGAGCGCCATTGAGATGGAACTGAATGGTGGGTTATTGATTTGAGTTCACTTAAGGATATGAATGCAACGTTTGAATCATTCTTTATGCAAGAACGTAGACGTGACCTCATTTCACCTGTTCATTTCCATTGAACGTACTTGATGTGTTACTAAGGCATCACCAAACCGTCAATACTTAATTTCTTCTTCTTAAAATAATTTAATCAAATATTATAATTCATTGTTCATAATTTGTGATTTTTACTTGCTGTGTGCTTGTTACTCTAGTTGTTTATTTATATTAATTAATATTAAAATAATTAAAACAAATTATTTATAAATTATTATATAAATGATTAGTAAATAAATGGTTATTGTTAATAATAATAATAATAATAATAATAATACAAATTTATTTTAGCAGTTGTAATTAAAATATTAAAATAATTTATTTAGATTTTTATATAATTTATCTATTTATTAACTTCTCATTAATAACAATAACAATTAAAGCTATTATTATTACATAAGCAAGTAATTTTATTTATATAATTTGAGCATTATTATATTGTTGTTGTCATTAATAATAATAATAATAATAAGTAAATTATTTCTTATTTTAATTGTTTTATTATTTTTTAGAATTTAATAATCAAATAATGATTTATTAATTTCTGTCATTTATTAAATTGTTGTTGTTAACGTAATACAAATAACAATGATTTATTGTCAGTTTTAATTTATGAAATTATTATTATTGCAACAACAACAAAATCAATGATTTATGCAATTTATTGACTTTCTATATGTAAATCAATATTAATATTTAAATATGTAATTGTCACAATCTTTGAAAAATGGTTCATAATTTTTATTTTAATACATTTGTTTTGTATTATTGTGGTGCTGTTGATTTCACATTGACCAGTTTGTTTCCTGCTCAAATAAAGTGGAAAATGCTGCATCAAAATGACACCGATATCCACCGCTGCTAGCCATTATCGCTAGCTAGCATCCGCCGTCAGCCCGCGCCAAACCACAGAATGAGCAAACCCTTTCCTAATTAGCCAGGAAGGATCTGGCACCTGGAAACTCTCTTGTCTTGTATCTTCAGTCTCTCTGTGTTGATGGATGAAAGCGAGGCGAATCAAACCACTAGGCCACTAGTTTCGTGTCATAATGACGGAACAGAAGTAGCCTCCTCTCTCTCGACGCCTCGGCTAGATGGAAATGAAAGCGACGGGTGTGAATATCAACACCCACCCGGTGGCTCGATTTCACACTGACACACAGGAGACGGTCTAAATTTATACTCTCGGTCTCCTCGCGGCGCTAGTATTAGCCGCTAATGCTCTGAGGGACTCTCCAGACCGTCACGCCCACCGCCTTCCTGTCACGCTGCTTATTGTTTATATTTACACGTTTCTCTTCTCCAGCACCTGCACTAAAACAGTCCTGTCATCTCGCCTCGCTCACACTATTATATATATCATGTGAGAAGTAAAAAGGTAAAAATACATGTAGTCGGCTGTTTGGTTTGATAAAGTATTCAAAGCGACAATAACGGCGATTGCTATTTGTTGCACATGCTTTCCTTTTAAGCTAACAAACAGATTTGGTCAGTTGCGTTTTGCTTGGTGGGCGATAAAACTCTTGCCGCATGTTATTTTTTTCTCTATCCTTTTTATTACTCAAATAATTACAAATAATTAGGTTTTGTTACTGATTGACATGATTAATTAAATGTATTATTATTAGTAGAAGTAGTACATGATAAAATGTACAATAATTATTTATTGATTTATGTAATTTATATAATTTAATAGGAAAACAATCAACATTATTAGTAAAACTCATAACAGTAAAATTGTTTTATTATTATTAATGCATTTTTTTTACTATTGTTGTTGTTTATTATTATTTTAAATAACGTATTTATATAATTAATAAATAATGTTACTAATAAAATTTAAGTTATTAAATAAAATAGAAATTAATTGTTGATTTTTATTATTAAAATAACTTATTACAATTTATATCATTTAATTTATAAAATAAATTAGTGGTGGTAGTATTAATAATAAAGTGAAATAGTATAAAATAATGATATAATGTAATTGATAAATAAATATTATTTTAAATAAGAGTAATAAATAATTTATTGTTATAAATGTAATTTTGTTATTATTATAAATAATGTAAAATATTCAAATATTTGTAATTCAATTTTAGTCATAATTAAATGTATGTTGTTATTTTTAATATAATTAATAAAATAGTAATTATTTATTATTATTATTATTGTTGTTGTTTGTTGTGTGTTCACACCAAAAGCGAAGCAAATGTTTGCATTGTGTTACTCGCTCTGGATTACTCGTCGGATGTTTTTCATGTCATTTGTGCGATTAAAAACAAAAACAATAAAAAAAATTTTTTTGATACAACCGGACGCGTCAAACTGGACGTGTCAATAAGCTCTTCGCCGATTGGCTTGCGCGACAAGGCATCATGTGAATTTTCCGCTCGCTGAACAATAAAAATAATTTTTTTGATACAACCGGAAGCGTCAAACTGGATGTTGTCAATAAGCTCTTCGCCGATTGGCTTGCGCGACAAGGCATCATGTGAATTTTCCGCTCGCTGAATTTTTCAACTTCCACGGAAGACGCGAATGAGGCAAATATTGCGCATTCGCTGCAGACACGTCGCCCAATTCACGTCGTTTGCATTGCGCGGTGCAAATTCGTGTCTTTGCATTGACTTTGTATGTAATCTACTCCCACAAATTATTAAATTAATTAATTAATAATTAATTTTGAAAAAGAAAATAGTGGTGCTGTTAGAGGTTGTTGCTGCTTGATTTGCGCACGTTTAAGCTAATAAACACAATTTTAACTTCCCTGAATTACCCTAGAAATCACATTGTTAACATTAGGACCAAAGCTCAAGGTGTCGTAGCATATGCGCTAATCGCAAAACAACGGCTTCTGACAGAAAATGTTCATTTTATTTAGCTTTAGTTTCGTTTGACTAACGTTAGCTGCTTAGTTAATTGTCACAGTGGCCGAGCAAAGGCTTATAACGGTATAAAATTGCAAAATAAAACAATATATTAGCCGGTCTTGGCGCTAGCGCTAGTTCGAAAACTTGAAACGGAGACCAAACAATGACATAACTTTAAAGTTCAAACCGTGAACGCTTTAGGACACAGCTAATGCTAGTCAGAACATGAATGTTTAATTCCTAATGGAGTTTCTCCGTGGATTTCCTCACCTGCGGGATCCGCGGAGGAATGCTTTGATGCCGAGGGCCGCGAGTCACAAGCGCCGGTTCTCATTATATTCCCTCTCTTGTGTCGTGTAGCCTATAGCGGTGTGTTTGAAATGTATATATGCTTTCACAGGAGCTCTTAGATGGAAATGCGTTCCTCTGAAAGCGTGAAAGAGGAGAGTTCTTCTGTTTGAAAGCTCAGCTTTTCTCACAGGAACAACAATTGCACAAAAACAGACGCAGTCAGCTTTAAAACACAAGAAAGTGGAAAAAATAGGGCAACTAAACTACATTAACACTTTTTTTTACATTTTGCTTTATTATACTGAAACATTATTTTTAGTTTTAGTAATTTCAAAATTAAACTGTATGAAAAATTGGAAATGTTGCAAGAATACAGGTACATTAATACTTAAAAACAATACAATAATTAAGTTTTTCCTTTAAAAATCTTGTTTTGCTTTATTAAAACAATATTTTTAGTATAATCTGTTATTTTAGTATGTAATATAGTATTTTTTTTTTTATGAGCTTTATTATATATTTAGTTTTCATTTTAATCTTCGTTATTTTGTTTTTGACCATTTTATTATTAGTTTTAGTCATTTTAATACTTGCAACTGGAAATGTAGCAAAGTACCTTAAAATACTTTGTTTTACTTTATTTTTTAAATGTGATCATTCTAAAAATAAATATAATCAGTGTTATTAGTATATTATTTTGAATTTGTTTTAATTTTTGTATTTTCAGTTTTCATTTTAGTTTCCATAATTTAAAGTTTATTGTATATTTTGTTTTTGTTTTTTAGTTTTAGTAATTTTAATATGTCAACTTAAACCATATGTAACTAATTGATATAAAATAATATATATTTTTATTTAAAAAACAAAATCTGAATGAAGTTAATGTTTATTCCAGTTAACGTAAAAGTTGTAATCGTTTTTTTGAATTCGTGAATGTTACTGCTTATGATTCAAATATATAAAAAATAGAATTTTAATTATACCTTGTTTTACTTTATTATAGTAAAATGATATTTCTGATATGATCGGTATTATTTTAATATAATTCATGCAGTATTTATCAATATTTAAAACATTTTCATATTGATTTTGGTTTAGTATTTTTGTTTAATGCTTTTGTCCATTTTATTAGTTTTTTTTTGTTTTTATAGCTTTTTTTTACTTGACAATTTAAGTATGGAAAATATACATTTTTAAAATGAGTATTTAAATATAAAAATGATAAATATAAATTGTGAATATTTAAACATACAATTTATTGTTACATTTTCCAAATGTTCAAGTTTTTAATATATTGTTAAGATAATAAGGTAATGTTTTCCATTAAATTAATAAAGCGAGAGTGATTTTTCATGCCTAACCTGAACACATGATTATTTGTAGGGACATTACAGTGTAATCACTCACACGTCTCAGTCTGTCAGTCTGAGCTGAAGCTGCTCTCCTGACCCAGACCGGCTGACGTGGTTCAGTCTGGATCGAGCCGGTCTGACTCACCGAGCGCTGCATCTGTCAGACGTGGGAGAGATGCTGAGTTTGGCTCTTCATCAGCTCCATCACACTCCTCTGTCTCTCCACGTTACTAACCGTGTTTCCAGAAAAGACGTCGCACCGTCGTTCAGAGCCAAAACACAGACCGGCGTCATCGGCGTTTACGTCTCGTTGTGTTATTACACTCAGAAATACCAGTAAATCAAACCAAATTGTTATGAACATTATAAAGATGCATTTTAGTTCCCCTCAAGCCACAACAAATCCTTACCATGTATTCAGAACAGCAAAGACACGTTTATGTATAAAACAAACATAATTTGTGTTGTTGTCATTCCCTCTCCAATCAAAGCTACTATTGTTGAGTACAGACTTAAATATGGATAGCAGGTTTGTTCAGTGTTGTTCATATTATTATGATTGTTTAATTATTTATTTTAAATTATATTTATTTTGTAACTGTTTTATGTACATTAAGATAGATTGGTTGATAGATTATGCACAATATATAACGCTAATTAATTATGTACATTATATAAAAGTAAAATATTTTCCAACTATTTTAATTGTGAATTATTTTGTAAATGTAAATTATTAATTATGTAATGAGAATGATATTTTTTAAACAATATTACTAATATTAGTTTAACATATTCTTTTGATTATGTACATTGAATAAAAATATATTATTTTAAGTATTACATTCATTATGCACATTATATACGATTTATCCGTTATCCGTTATAGTCTCACTACAATAGCTTTAGAGACAGAAAATGGACAAAAACTATTGACCGCTATAGCCGCACATCATTTCTCAAAGTAGCTAAAACAAGAACATTTATTTATTCTGTTAAAAAAAAAAGAGACTGTGCTGTCACTTTTTCCTTAATACTTACATTATATTAATATTTTATTTTGTTTTATTTTATTTTGGTTTTACTTTGTTTCATTTTATTTTTGTTTTTTGTTTAGTTTAGTTGTATTTTGGTTTTTCTTTGGTTTTACTTTATTACATTTTATTTTATATTATTGTTTTATTTTGTTTTATTTTCGTTTTTTTATTTTGGTTTTACTGTGTTTTATTTTATTTTTGTTTTTCGTTTAGTTGTATTTTGGTTTTTCTTTGGTTTCACTTTTTGTTTTGTTTTATTTTGTTTATTTTATTTTATTTTTATTTTGGATTTATAAATGTTTTTGTTTTATTTAATTTTGTTTTATTTTAGTTTAGTTTTATTTTGTGTTTACGTTATTTCATTTTTTTTATTGTAATTCATTTTATTTTGTTTTTATTTTATTTTATTTTAGTTTTATTTTGGTTTTACTTTATTTTGTTTTGTTTTGTTTTATTTTATTTTATTTTAGTTTTATTTTGGGTTTACGTTATTTCATTTTATTTTATTGTAATTAATTTTATTTTGTTTTTATTTTATTTTATTTTTGTTTTATCTTGGTTTTAATTTATTTTATTGTATTGTTTTTTTGTTTTTTTTTTAGTTTATTTCATTTTATTTCATCTAGCACACTGAGCCAGAACTGCCAAAAAATTGTGTACTGTTTCACTGTAAAAATGTCTCAAAAATGTTTTTTTTTAATATATATATATATATTGTGTTGTGATGTAACCTAATTGCAACCAAAATGCAAAGTGTTTGTTCTGGTAATTTGCACCCAATCGTGCCTCTAGAAACACTGAAACCCAAATCGAAGCGTGATCAGATTCCAGAGGCTCATGGGAAATCAGGCCGCCAGAGGTCAAAGGTCACGGCTCCCGTCGGCTTTGATTGATCTATGGATTGATATTGATTTCTCTTCACTATAGTTTGCGTAATGGAAGTGCACAGGATTGATTCGCACATTGGATTTCCATTCGTTTACTTAATGCTAACGGCGACGAGTCGCTCGAACGAGCGCTAGCATATGGTTTTTGTGTTTCCTCACACTCAAACCAACAACAAAACTGAAATATATAAGAACTAACCTAATGATGTGTATAAATATATGAAGCGACTGTAGATTCAGAATAACTCTTGTGTATAAATGAGGTCTGATTAGCTTTTATGCTTTATTTTCCCATCAAAACATTGTGTTTGATCAGTTTGTTGTTGATTGTAGGATCATTAAAGGTCACATGACCATCCGTCTCGCTCAGGCGTGGGTTTCCTCCTGAAGGAACGCGAGTCGTTTTACGTTTCTCCTTTGCATGGATCAGCTGTTTATCTTCAGCGCTAGATGGAAATATTCGATCCTAAAGCTTGCGAAATATCTGTTATGTGTAGTATCAAAAAAAGAATAAAAACTCTCTTCCATATGTGTAGATGTTAAAGTTTAAAATAATTCAGTATGTGATGCTAATAAACTCAGAGCAGTTTTTGACACATAGAAAGTAAGTGAGAACATATTAGAAAAAATATAATAATATAAAGAATACTACTTGAAATAACATCATTGTATTACTGAACCTAAATACTGTAATATTATAGAAAACCAAATATCACAAATTAATTTTTAAATAATCACTCTTTCCCCAGTATTTGTTTTAAATATACAGTTTTATGCTTTTTTATTAATTATCATTATCAATTAATGAATGTATTTTATATTTATATTCGTTTATTTATTTTATTTTTCTTATTAGTTTAATTACATTTATATTAAAACATACTTCAGTTATATAATAATTATATTAATTGTACAACCTTACAGTTGACTACATTATTAAAATGGAATATATTGTTGTTGTTGGAAGTATACTTATTTATAAATTAATTATTTTTATTTTTATTAACTTAAATTATATTTATTATTAATAATTATTTTAATACATTTTAATATTTATTAATAAATAAATGTACAATTCTCTGCTGTTATTCCACTGTTCATTAAATAATTTTATTATTAATAAATTAATGTAATTAAAATGATCATATTTTTATTATTAATTATGTTCATGTAAACATACTCAATTGTATAGTAAATGCATATTATTTTATATTATTTTATATCATTTTTATTAGCTTTATTATATATGAATAATTATTGAAATGTATTCTATAATCTTATCAATTTTACAACCTAAAAGCTGCACTATAGCTAATTTATTTATTCATTAATTAATATCATTATAAAATTAGTTTCATTATTAATTTGATTATTATACTTAATATTAAAAGAATATTATGTTTTATTACATTTGTTAAATTCATTTTATAATTAATTTACAATCTGACAGCTACAGTGGCACTAAAATGTGATTATTGAATTAATTAAATTTAATTAGTTGACATTTAAAATTATTACATGTAATTATTTTTAGTTAATTATACTTGTTGAATCATTGTTTGTTTAACAAAAATAATGATTAAATATTTAAATACTTTATGTAAGACTTTAATTGAATTAGCTTGAGCTATCTAACCTGTAGCGTCGTTAACCACTTTTTCGAAGCTATACTTATCCGTTAGCTTCTTTGACATTCATGATGATGCTAACAAATCCTTCATGAATTTCTTGTGTGAAAGTTTTCACATTTGTGTTTGGCAGAAACTCCAGTGACGTTCAGCAGACTTCGGTTGACGCCGGGCGAATCTGCTGACGAGCGGCTCTGACCTTTCCTCATTTTCCCGGTGATTCTCCCGCGTCTTTGTCGAGTCGAGCGGAGTCTGTCAGCTCGTGATTCATTCGCCTCGGCTCGCGTTATTAAAGGCCTTTCAGTTGTTTCAAAGCTTCCCCTTTTCCTCGCGCGACAGTTTCATTTCTGCCTTTTGTCCCGGCCGCTATTTACGGCTGTAATTGAACAGCGTCGGGTCCGCGAGTTCAGTCGCAGTCAAAAGGAGCCTGAGCCGGCGGATATGAAAAATGGGGCTCTTTTAAATGCTAATCAGCGTGGTTAGCGCGTAGCTCCTGCTTGCCTGGCAAAAATAATTGTGCAAATATCCATGAGAAACTGCAGTGCTTGTGTAAAGATGCTGCGGTGCGTCCCCGCGATAAATACCTCTGATTTCTTTCCCGCGCTCAGCATAACGGTGTCATGTCACGTGAGTGATAACGCCAGTCAAGTATTCATCAGTCTGAAGCGTCTCGCTGGCGTTTGAGCGGGAAATGTTACCGAATGTTAATAGAATATGCGGTTTATTGTAATGTCGGATCAAATAGCGTATTGTTGATGTGTCTTCCAGCTCTGTGGTTGATGATATTAAATTTTCTGGGCTCTTCTGTGAAGGTTTTACTAATGGGCATGGTTATAACTGATCTCTGAGGAGGAACCCCAACAGAATGAATGCTGGGAAAAATTACGTTTGAACTGGTGATTGATGGACTGAATGATTTCAGAGACCCAAATGAGTCAAACTGAATGTGCACCGCAGCTCAGATCGCTTGATTTTGTAAGAATGAGAAATGTCTGAGTTCATATCGAGATCTCAAACTCTGGTGAATGTGAATCACAGTTTGAGACACTGCTGAGATTCTTCTGAAACACCAGAGGAGACACGTGTGAGATGAATGCAATGTTTTTCCTTTAAAGAGACATCTGAGATGTTGTAGACTTGAGTGGAAGTCTCTGTTTGCTCTCCATTTGTTCTCATCACAGTCTGGGAGAAAAACTGAGATATTCATTTGTTTTTTTAAATATATAATAATTGTTTATTTTATAGTTAACTTTTATTATTAAATTATTTAAAGAAATTATATTGGTTAGGCTATAAACATAACAGCTACATTGAAGCTAAAATATTATTATTATTATAATTTTTTTCATTTTCTTTGTATTAAAACATATTATTACTATCATTTAATTATTTTAATGTATTATTATTAAAATACTTTTTTAAAAGTATTATACTATAAATTGTAAATTACACAACCTGACGGTTTCAGTCACTTTCTCGAAGCTCTGTCTGTTGCAGTTTGACTGTGTTTGTGTCTATGTCAGTCTAGTGCTTGCTGTGAGAACGTCCTTCAGGAGCGTGTGAGGCATGAGCTTTACTGATCGATTGTCCTCCGTCTCAAACAAGCGTGTCGCTGTTCCTGGAAACTCCTGCTGAGACTTTAAGAGAGCGACGGAGACCAAACGCACTGCAGAATGAGATGAAACGCAGCAGATTTAACAGGTTGATAATCAGATTTGCTCTCAGAGCTGAAGAACACCTGAGTCTCGCTGATAACAGCACAACAACAGAAACCACATCAGATCATACGCTGAACACAAATCACCAACACTACACTGAACTCCATTGTGAGGGAAATATCTCTACATTTATATAAAACAGAGAGATAATTCTACATAAGCAAGACGTCTTGGTAGATGAAGTTCAGTATTTATACAACTTCAGCAATCATATAGCAATCAGTTGAGTGAATACAGCATGTCTGTAATTTTACACAAAAGAGCAGCAACCTCATTTAAATCACTTTACGTGTATAGAAACAATGATTTAATAAATAAAAAAAGAATATAATATACACAATTATATAATGATTTATCGGCCAACTTCTAATTTACCATTCCTGGCAAAAGTCCTTGAGCTGGTAGTTGTTAGCCAACTCCAAACTCATCTTTACATGAATTGCCTACTAGAGACTTTTCAATCTGCGTTTAGGTCTGGATATAGCATGGAGACTGCTTTAGTTAGGGTCTTGAATGACCTTCTCGTTATAGCAGATCCTGGGGCTTGTGGCATTTTGGTTCTGTTAGATCTTAGTGCTGCATTTGATACGATATGTCATAGCATATTACTGGATGGACTACATAGATGGATTGGTCTATCTAGAACTGTGTTGAGCTGGTTTAAATCTTATCTTTCAGAACGTTCTCAGTTTGTTTACCTGGGTACTAATAGATCTCAGAATGCGCCATTGTGTCAGGGTGTCCCTCAGGGGGCAGTTTTGGGACCTGTTCTATTTAGTATTTACATGCTGCCTCTTGGGCAGATTATTCAGAAGTATGGCCTGGGCTATCATTGTTACGTGGACAATACCCAGATTTATATTAGCACTCAGCCTGATTGCACTTCTTCCTTTTTAACTCTTCCTGCCTGTTTGCTGGAAATTAAGGCATGGATGAAACAACTTTCTAAAACTAAATTGCTCTAAAACTGAAATTTGATTAATTGGCACTCCATCTAATGTTAATAAGTTCCAATATCCAAATATCTCCTGCTCAGGTGTGTAATTTGGGTGTGATTTTTGATGCTCAGTTGACTTTTAATTCTCACTTCAAAAACATAACTAAAGTTGCTTTTTTCCATCTTCGTAACATTGCTCGCATTAGACCCTTTCTTTCTAGGCCTGATGCTGAGAGGCTTATTCATGCCTTCATCACATCATGGCTCGATGGCAAATCATGGCTCATCATAATTCTCTCTTTGCGGGTTTACCAGCAAGTTCCGTTAAGAGGTCATGCCTTCATCACATCACTGCTCGACTATTGCAATTCTCTCTTTGGGGGTTTACCAGCAAGTTCTGTTAAGAGACTACAATATATTTGAATATACAATATATTCAGCAGTGCGGGTTTTGACTTATACAGCCTCACGCCATCACATTACCCCAGTGCTCCAGCAGCTTCATTGGCTCCCGGGTGGGAAAACAACAGGTGGTATTTTATAAGAGATCAAACGGTTTCACCAACAGGATTATTGATTATTTCCCTACCCAGTTTTTTATTTATTTATTTTTTGCATGAATTTTGTGTGAGAACAGTGATTTTTAAAAACTTAATTTAACCAGTTTATGAGGCAACAGGCTTGTGCAACGAAAATGACATTTCCCTTAATTTTCCTGCATAAAAATGCACGTCTTTTGGGCTCATTTTGCTGCACTACAGCTTAAAAACACCTTTTTATTAAGTAAAAAAAGCAAGAAATACATATTCTATTGGCAAATATGTAAATGTCGCAGCTGAGCTGGTAAGAGGAGACTTGCGTCAGCTGCAAAGTCAAAGTGGCGGGAATGTGATTCGATTTTGATGAAAGATTATGAAAACAAACATTTGCTCCTTCAGAGTAACATCCACGTTTGATTCAGTGGTAGTACATGTGCAGAATAACACAGACTTGTGTTCAGGAGGTGAACTGGATGAGTTTTGATGTCTTGTTATCTTTTGCATCCCGTGAATCGACTCGGATGTTCCAGATGTCAGGACTCCTCCATCTGCTGTGGTTTAGCTGTGGAAACTGACGCGCGAGTTGGCCGTCGCTGGGGTTTTTCGTTGGCTTCAGGTTCGCTGACACATGTCACACAGCGTTTTTGTCCTGAGGGTGAATCCAGCCCAGCTTTCTGAGCTGCCGTTGGCTGTTTTTCACCAGGCTCTGAATCAGAAATCACAAAACATTCGACGCTGTGTTTGTTTGGAGTGTCCGAGGATACAGAAAATGCCAACCTGTTAGTGTCAAAAAATGAAGCCGAGCTGGAGCCTAGCGGTTAGCACACATGCTAGCTTTGGGCAGTGTTAGCGTTGAGTGTATATAAAAATACTTGCTAAAGTCCTTAGAGGGTTTTAATGCGCTAACAGTCACGTAGCATAAACCTATTTATGGTGTTTTCGGCAGAATGTAACTGAATCACAAATCTAACGTTATATTAATTTATATTTAAAGTTATACATTTATTTTATATTTAAAGTTATATTAATTAAAGTGTAAGGGTAATTAGGGAAATATTGTAAAAAAAAAAAACCTGAAGTTTCAGTGTTTATCGTCATCTTGAATGTTAAAGCTAGTAAAATTCTTAACGTTTGTTCAAGCTAGTTTGCTAACAGTCCTTGTCAGTTGTCTCTCTCTGCATTTTTTCATAGTTTATCAGTGAATTTTTCATGCTCTGTTTTCAAATAATGTGACATTATCCATGATTTCTCAATGTAATTCTCTTTATATACTCATTAGCATGCTAAAAAAAGCTAGCTTTCAAAGTCTGAGTTTGGTTTTTGCTAGCATGAGGGTTGTTTCTTCATTTTAGCAGTTCATCATGGTATTTTAGCATTACCATTATCCAAAGGCCTCCACAGATAAAAACGGAAATTGCTAACTTCTTGCGAAAGTCTCTAAATATCAAATCCATCAGGAAAAAGAGTAATAAACATATAAACATAGAATTTAGCTTTTCTGAGAGCGTTATTAAATCTGATTTTAGTATCGACTTTTCATTCGTCTTCAAATAATGTGACGTTTTCCAAGATTTCTCTTTGTATTCCCTTTATTTTCCATTTAGCTTGCTAAAAAGCTAGCTTTTCTGTTTTTGTTTGTTCTGTTTCTTCATTTTAACACCGTTTTATGTGTTATTTTAGCATTAGCATTAGCCAAAAGGCCTCCACAGATAAAATCAAATAGTAGATTGCTAGCTTCTTTTAAAAGCTTTTAAAACATCAAATAGATTAGAAAAAAAAACATAAACATAACAAACAGCTGTTAGCTTCTGTGAGAGCACAGCTGACTCAGATTGTCAGTCATTAAATTACTTCTCTTAGGTTTTCTCTATATTTCAAGGATAATTTGCTAAAAAGCTAGCTTTTCTGTTTTGTTGGCATGTTGTTTCTTCATTTTAACACCGTTTTATGTGTTATTTTAACATTAGCATTAGCCAAAAGGTTGCTGCAGATAAAAAAGGAAATTTTTCGGCTTGTTGCTACACCAACTACACCAACAACAACTTTTCAAAAGCCACTAAAACGTTAACATAATTAACATATCAAACTTAGCTTTCTGACTCTGTCACTTCTGTCAGTATCAGGGTGACCATACGTGCCATTTTCCCCGGACGCGTCCTGGCCAGGATTTCTATATTGCCTAAAATATCTAGGGTTTGGCTTTGTTTGCGTGTGCAGACCGATTGGTGTATGACATCGGTTCCTTGTGTCTTCGAAACGTTGTCGAGGTACTTTGAATCAAAGCAATATAGAAATCCTGGCCAGGACGCGTCCGGGAAAAATGGCACGTATGTCACCCTAGTCAGTATGCTAACGTTTCAGCTCATTGTGAACACTGTGATGAAGCAGCCATGCGGCGAGTGGACGAACGCTGGTGTTTCCCAGAGATTTGCCGTTTTTCACTCAAAGTGGCCCGTAATGAATGGCTCTCATACGATCCGGCAGATTAGCATGGCAGAATCTTAATTTGCACGTCGGGGGGAATGTTGGGGCAAGTAATTGTTTGTACACTAATCATGTACAGCAGCGTGTGGGCATTTCCACTTCTGCCTCTGTTGTGTTATTAATCATGACTTGATTTTGACTAGGGCTGCACGATAATGACAAAAATCATAATTGTCGATTATTCCCTTGGAATTGTAATTGCGATTATTAATTACGATTATCGCAATTTACATTGAATGATTTTTATACCATTGTTTGATCCAACTGCATGCCGTATTTTTAGATGAAAATAAACAAGCTGAAAACACTCTAACTGAAAAACGTTTAGTGCTTTTCTATAGTATTAAGCCTCAAATGTCAAATATACATCGGATTGGTTTCTTCTTTAAATTATAAAAAAAAGTAAAAATATGAATGGTATTATAATGTTATACTAAAACTAAAATCAATGTTTATTTTTTATCAGCAATGTGTTTTTATATTTAAATTTATATAATCATTGTTCTATCACATATGTGTGTGTGTGTGTGTATGCGAAAATGTTGCATGAAGTGAAATGATACATGGATATTTTATTGTTTAGAAGTTTTTTGCATTTTTGGTTATTTATTTGAGTGGGAAACAGTAGCCAGTAGTAGAATAAGCTAGTTTTCTGTGCTCTGGTGTACCTGTCTCTCTCACACACACCGGTGTCAGTGTGTCTCCGGCACTCAGGTTGAAGCAGACAGTCGCGCGGCGCTGCATGTTGTGTTCTGGTGCTCAGACTCGCGCGCTGCACAGCTGATGTGACAGCGGCCCTTTCACAGCCCTGATTCAGTGTGGCACTGAAGAGACTAATTACCTCATGTGACCAGACCTCACAAACAGCCCTGCAGCGACCGCCGCTGATACCCACCGCTCCAAAACATGCTGAGAACATACACCAGCAGTAGGGTTGGGTATCGTTTGGGTTTTTTACGATACCGGTGCCAAATCGATACTTTTAAAACGGTACCGGTGCGTTAATAAACACTCAACTGTGACAATATGTAGTTTATTTTGGTTCTTCAAGCCTTCTCTGGTATTTTCATAATAATTAAGTATATTTATAATCCATTGCTAATTGACATAGGCTTTTTTTTACAGTATAGAACATATTTTTCGGATTGGTTTCTTCTTTAAATTATAAAAAAAAGTATAAATATGAATATTATAATGTTATACTAAAACTAAAACAATGGAAAAACCCTTAAGATAACATGTAGAAAGAAAAAAACATATCTTAAGCATGCAGAATAACATAAGTGGACTTTGAACGATTAATTGCCGCTTTGAACGATTACGTAATTGTGGCATCCATAGTTGTAATTGCGATTATAAATTCGATTAATTGTGCGGCCCTAATTTTGACCCTGTTAGCCTCAGAAAAGGGCGGCTCATGCTAGCGCGCACACAGGTCTGTTGGGTGCAGCGACTCCTGACGCCTGAGGCCAGTGTGAGCAAAACAAATCATCAGTCACTGCTAAAGCCGCGCTCTACTTGGACTTTACCCGGCGTGAGTGTGGGACTAAGGGGTTTAGAGGAAATTATAGCGGGTTTCATGCTTAAATGCTAAAACCTTATGCTAATACAGGAATAGTGGAATGCATAATCTATTGATTGCATAAATTTGGTTGTTTTTTTTTACACGAACATTCGCCCCCTTGAGTACTGGGACCTCACAAACAGCCCTGCAGCGACCGCCGCTGATACCCACCGCTCCAAAACATGCTGAGAACATACACCAGCAGTAGGGTTGGGTATCGTTTGGGTTTTTTACGATACCGGTGCCAAATCGATACTTTTAAAACGGTACCGGTGCGTTAATAAACACTCAACTGTGACAATATGTGGTTTATTTTGGTTCTTCAAGCCTTCTCTGGTATTTTCATAATAATTAAGTATATTTATAATCCATTGCTAATTGACATAGGCTTTTTTTTACAGTATTTTTTTTTTACACGAACATTCGCCCGCTTGAGTACTGGAGGACTTATTACAGCACAGTAGTGAAAAAACAGATTTAACATGTTTTTTCAATGTTTATTTTTTATCAGCAATGTGTTTTTATATTTAAATTTATATAATCATTGTTCTATCACATATGTGTGTGTGTATGCGAAAACGTTGCATGAAGTGAAATGATACATGGATATTTTATTGTTTAGAAGTTTTTTGCATTTTTGGTTATTTATTTGAGTGGGAAACAGTAGCTAGTAGTAGAATAAGTTTTCTGTGCTCTGGTGTACCTGTCTCTCTCACACACACCGGTGTCAGTGTGTCTCCGGCACTCAGGTTGAAGCAGACAGTCGCGCGGCGCTGCATGTTGTGTTCTGGTGCTCAGACTCGCGCGCTGCACAGCTGATGTGACAGCGGCCCTTTCACAGCCCTGATTCAGTGTGGCACTGAAGAGACTAATTACCTCATGTGACCAGACCTCACAAACAGCCCTGCAGCGACCGCCGCTGATACCCACCGCTCCAAAACATGCTGAGAACATACACCAGCAGTAGGGTTGGGTATCGTTTGGGTTTTTTACGATACCGGTGCCAAATCGATACTTTTAAAACGGTACCGGTGCGTTAATAAACACTCAACTGTGACAATATGTGGTTTATTTTGGTTCTTCAAGCCTTCTCTGGTATTTTCATAATAATTAAGTATATTTATAATCCATTGCTAATTGACATAGGCTTTTTTTTACAGTATAGAACATATTTTCTGCCTCATTCTGTGACAAGAAGCCACATCAGATCACAAAAGAAGCATTTGACTGGTGTTGAGGAATAAAAATGTTATGTTCTCTTTTGTTGGAAAACAAAGTCAGCCCGGAAGGATAATGAGAGAGCAACAGACTGTGACCACCACCTACAAAACCATGTCTCAGTTTCAATAAAATCGTTGTGCGAAAACAATAAAAAGCTGAAAAAATAATAAACATCACTTATAATATTGTATGTGCAACATCAGCTAAATTCATAAATGTAAATTGATTGTTTTGCAAGGTGAAATTGTTGATGAATTGTTTAAGTTTTGTCTTTTGACAGGCGCTGTGATGTCCACATTAATAAATAACGTATACAGTATCTTGAGTTCCCAGAATGCATCATGAAACGAATGTATTGCACTGTTTACTGTTTGTGAGTTTATTCCAATGCATCCATATGCTAGTATAATTTCTTGTTGATGCTGTCAGTTAAATTTTGTTGCATTTGTCTTTTACCCAGAAGGTGTGTAAACATCAAATCTGGACTGACGTGATGGTAAGTAAATGATGAGAGTTTTTATTTTGGGTTCACTGTTCCTTTAATTAATACAACACACCACTAGATGCATTTGATATCGTATTTATATATTTTAATAGGTTCATATAATTTTAATTGGGAGTGTGTGTATACGTTTGGTGCTGAGCATCATAGTAATTTGCTAGCATTGCTAGCAAACATTTCGGATGATTAAGGAAAGATATTAAAAATCAACACATAAATATAAACACAAGTACTTGAAATATACTATGGGTAATGTTACTTAACCAATCTGGTGCAGTTGTTGAACTTTTTGTGATGTAACTGACAAGAAACAGAGAAATATCAGACGCTGTTCTCTCAAGCTGCTGAATTGCTGGTTCCCTTGCCGTGGCTAATGCATGTTATAGTGCATAAAGTGGTTACAAAAATGATTGAATTTAGGTTACTGAATTAAGTGACGTCAACTTGTAACACTTTCCTCCCTAAACATGCGTATTGAAACTGAAGTTTATCTTCCCTCAGTAACCACTTCTTCCTGTCGATGTGCTGAAGACTACAGAGTTTTTGCAGTGCTCTTTGACGACTACACCTTTTTGAGAGTCAAATGCACAGATTTTTATGAAGCTCATAATGAAGTTCATTATTTTCTTCGTCTATGTACCTTTTGTTAGATTAATTTCATAACATCATTTAAAGGTTGAATTCTCTGTCAGCTAACCACCTAAATCCAAATGTAGGTTCTCATGAATACTGTTAAAAATATATATTTCTCTTTCAGCAAGGACTTCAGCTACTTCTGTGTTAAACTCAGTGTTGCTTTAGTTTTATTAATAACTGGAATAAGCTTTTATTTTAGTGCTTCAATGTAAACTTATTTCAGTTTATTGCCAAGGCAACATTTTTAATTTTCATTTAGTTCAAGTTTTCAACTAATATTTATATTATATTCATTATTAATTTTGTTTTATTACAGCTTTATTTTAATTAGCAGAATTCTTAAATAGTTTTTGTTATCAATAATGTCCCTGATATCTCAAATACAAAATTTATTTTTATCCACTTTTTGTTTATTTTATATGTAGTCCTTTATGAATAAAACTTTGAACATTTTAATGTAAATTTCCATGTTAACTGTCACCCGCCTTTTTAAAAAAAAAACATACATCCATAGATTCATGATCGCTTTGAAATACAGACCCAAGTTGGTCTTTTTAACAAATATTATAAGCACGTTAAAAAATTTAAGTGTAAAAAAGTTCTAGAAGTTTAAGTTTACTGTAAAGCAAATCTAGTGAACTAAATTTTATTTTATACAAATTTTTTACAAAACAATTTGGACACTAACATTGCTATAAAACCAAAGCTGTATGCCTAACCAAGACATGTTCCAAATTTGAAGTTGAAATCACAAAAATCAAGCCCAAACTGCAAATGTATTGAGTTGAAGTTAAAAGAAAAAACTGAATGACTCAAAACAATAACTTTACCACACTTTACACTGAAATAAATGAAGAGAAGATTACAGGAATCCCAAAGTTTTTTGCCGTGACTACTCTGGATGGACGACAGATTGATTATTATGACAGTGAGATAAAGAAGCTGATTCCCAGACAGGACTGGATGAAGGAGTTTGCATCTACAGACAGATTTAAAGAATACACTGAGATCAGAGAACGAGTACGGCAAATCTACAAAAACAACGTTACTTTTCTAATGCAGCAATTCAATCAGTCACATGGTGAGTTACAATACTTCATATTACAGTTTCAAATGTCAAAGAATTACCTTACAATGAGACAGGAGCAGATCTTATGGTATCTCCTTTTCTCTCTTCAGGTGTTCATGTGTATCAGAGGATGTATGGATGTGATTGGGATGATCAGACTAACATCTCACAAGGGTTTGATCAGCACGGTTATGATGGAGAGGATTATGTCACACTAGATGTGAAATACAGCATGTACACCACATCTGTATGGCAGGGAGTAAGCACAATGATAAAGTGGAACAGTGACTGAACAACTTGAATTACTCAAACAATACTACCAACATGAGTGTGTTGACTGGTTAAAACATTTCTTGACATTAAGGCAAGCGGATTTAGAGAGAAGAGGTAGCTTGTCTTCATGAACTTCCCTTTGTTCAACAAGTAGAGCATGTTTTATTCTAATGAATAAGTTATAGGTGTTTGTTTTTTTTAAATTGTAGCACTGGAAGGTTAAAACAAAATGTAGCTGCATTTATGTTTGTGTTGACCTTATGCATACATTCTAAGTATTTAATATTTTCCTCACATTCATCTCAATCTTTTGTTTTTTTTTTAGCTCCTGAAGTGTCTGTGTTACAGAGGAATTCCTCCTCTCCAGTGGTGTGTCATGTCACAGGTTTCTACCCAGCAGCAGTGACTATTACCTGGTTAAGAAATGAAGAGGAACATGATGAGGATGTGGATTTTGGAGAGCTACTGCCAAATGAAGATGGGACCTTCCAGAAGACTGTTACACTCCATGTTCCTCCAGACGAGGGGAAGAAGAACCTGTATTTTTGTGTGGTGGAGCACGAGTGAAACACCATCTGGAAGACTAAGGACGAGCTCTACGGTAAGTTGTTAATAGTGCGGTTCTGTCATACTGTACAATGAAAGTGACTAAGTTTGTCAAGCTTATAAAAAGAGAAGAAAACACCATAAGTATTATTTATCTATCAATATCACTTGTGCGCTATATTTGAAGTCTTCTGATAGATTTGTCTGAGAGACAGATGAACGTAAGTTATTCATTGCAGTATGCAAAGAGGTTTGTTCTCATGAATGTAAACACCTTCAGATAACTCACAAGATCGGACATTCACAGTATGATTGCTAATTAGGATCAGCCGTTTAATAACGTGTAATTTTTAGTATTGATTATTATTTATTTCATTGACTACTTGTTTCATCCGTACTGTTTCTGTATATTATTGTATGTTTTTTTCCTGATTATATATATATACACAGTATCTCACAGAAGTGAGTACACCCCTCACATTTTTGTAAATATTTTATTATATCTTTTCACGTGACAACATTGAAGAAATTACACTCTGCTACAATGTAAAGTAGTGAGTGTACAGCTTGTATAACAGTGTAAATTTGCTGTCCCCTCAAAATAACTCAACACACAGCCATTAATGTCTAAACCACTGGCCACAAAAGTGAGTACACCCCTAAATGAAAATGTCCAAATTGGGCCCAATTAGCCCTTCTCTTACACTGTTATACAAGCTGTACTCTCACTACTTTACATTGTAGCAAAGTGTAATTTCTTCAGTGTTGTCACATGAAAAGATATAATAAAATATTTACAAAAATGTGAGGGGTGTACTCACTTCTGTGAGATACTGCATTTTTAATATTTTTGAATGACTTCCAGATGTATACTTCAAAATACTTGTGTCTGTGGTGGGAGTTTCCCTATTCCTGGTTATTTGACTTGCAGTCCGAATGATGCTAAGTATGTTTACCTGTATTTATTCTGATCTTTCTCTGAACTGCTCTTTTAGAATGATGGGAATGTTAGCAGTGATTACACAAGCATTCAGGGGTCTAGATTTGCAGATATTTTACTGTGTATGAGTTAAAGTTTCCAAATCTACATTTACAAAAACGGTCAAAGCCAAATGTTTGTTTTAGGCAACATTTTAGAGAAAGAGATTGTTTGGAGAATTTGCTGGGGTTTTTTTTTTTTTTTTTTTTTTACAATTCCAAAAATTCAGGATTTGGAATGTTCACATGCTGTTTCAGTGTTTATGGTGTAATTAAAAATATCTTCAGCTCTGCAAAGCAATGTCATCAATCTTAATTGAAGTATGAGCTGGCAGCCTGTTAGAATGAAAAGCAGACCTAAATCTTTGAAGAGTTTCCTCCGTTCATCTGTACAGATCCCAGACTTCAGTCCAATTGTGAATCTTCAGGACCAAAACATGTTTAGTGTTGAATAATATCCACGAGGACGTCATAAACCTGCATCAGTGGCAGTTTTTGCTCACTTGGTGCCTTGGACAAGATGCGACACTGAAGGAATAAGAAAAAGCACTTTCTAACATATAGTATGTGTGATGTTGGGTCTGTCTAAACACACTGGATGTGAAGGTGCGAATGCAAACCAGCTAAAGAACATCCAGATACATGAAACTCATGTTAATAGCAGCTGTAATGGGCGCCTTAAATGTGTTACTGGGTGTGATCTTGTCTTTCCATTTGTAAATATTTCAAAAGAAAATGTCCTGTAAACAGTGCTGGCTAGATTACTTACAAATTGTAGTCCGTCACTGATTACAAGTTAAACTGGTTTGACTGACAAAAAGTTTGTGACTCCCTGCATCACATGAACGCAAAATTTAAACAGAGAAAAAAAAATTAGGGAGAACCTATAAATTATTAATAATTTATTGCCATTGTGTGAAGAATTTGTAATCATGCAATCCAAGGTAACTGTAATCTGATTATGAGCATTTCAATCTAATTGTGTAATCCAGATTTTTTTTTTTCAAACTGTAATGTTAATTGATTTCTAGTAGTTTTATTTTTATTTTTTTTTGTAAGTTTCAATTGTAAAACACACATGCAGTTTCAATAAAACTGTTGTATGTAAACAATATAAAGCTGAAAAAAATATTAAACATTAATTTAGCAACATCAGCTAAATTAAAAAACGTAAATGAATTGTTTTGTAAGGTGAAATTGTTGATGAATTGTTTTTGTTTTTTCTTTTGACAGATGCTTTGATATCCACATTAATAAATAAAGTATATCTCGAGTTCCCAGAATGCACAAATGTATTACACAGATTATTGTTTGTGATTTTATTCTAATACTACTATATGCTAGTATAATTTCTTGTTGATGCTGTCAGGTAACTTTTGTTTCATTTGTCTTTTACCCAGAAGGTGTTTAAACATAAAATCTGGACTGACATGATGGTAAGTAAATTATGAGAGTTTTTATTTTGGGTGCACTGTTCCTTTAATTAATATTTTTATTTTTTTTTGTAAGTTTCAATTGTAAAACACACATGCAGTTTCAATAAAACTGTTGTATGTAAATAATATAAAGCTGAAAAAAATATTAAACATTAATTTAGCAACATCAGCTAAATTAAGAAACGTAAATGAATTGTTTTGTAAGGTGAAATTGTTGATGAATTGTTTGTTTGTTTTTTCTTTTGACAGATGCTTTGATGTCCACATTAATAAATAAAGTATATCTCGAGTTCCCAGAATGCACAAATGTATTACACAGATTATTGTTTGTGATTTTATTCTAATACTACTATATGCTACTATAATTTCTTGTTGATGCTGTCCGGTAAATTTTGTTGCATTTGTCTTTTACCTAGAAGGTGTTTAAACATAAAATCTGGACTGACATGATGGTAAGTAAATTATGAGAGTTTTTATTTTGGGTGCACTGTTCCTTTAATTAATACAACACACCACTAGATGCATTTGATATCATTTAGATGTTTATATAGGTCCATAATTTTAATTGGGAGGGTATATATAAATATAGTGCATAGATGATTTCTTCTCTTCCAGGTCAGTCTTGAATGGCGGGAGACATCATTGAATAAAGTTGTTATTTTTGTTTTCTTTGCGCCCAAAAGTATTCTCGTAGCTTCGTAAAATTATGGTTGAACCACTGATGTCACACAGACTATTTTAACAATGTCCTATGTTTCTGGGCCTTGAACTAGTAATTAAGTTGCTGTCTATGGAGGGTCAGAAAGCTCTGGGATTTCATCAAAAATATCTTAATTTGTGTTCTGAAGATGAACAAAGATCTTACAGATCTTGCACATAATATTACTCATTCCCACAGGCAGAGGCGCCCTATGTGATTTCTTTACCAAGGGTCAGCTACTAAGCTATTGCGCAACAAAATTGCCCCATAGCACCATCTAGAGTTGTACACTACATTGTAAGTATCTTTCTAACAATATAAATATAAATCAACACCTATATATATATATATAAATAGTAAAAACACAAATACAGGTGTTCTGTGAGGAAACATTTAGGTGGTATTTAAAAAAAATCTACTAAATCTACTACTAAAAGTCTACTAATGCTCTAATGACTGGTAGTTAACATGTAGTTGCTAAGTTACTTATAGTTAGTAGAACGTCTAAAGCAGGGGCGGTTCTGGGGGGGGGGCAGTGCCCCCGTGTCGTCAAGCTTGGGCCCCGCTCTGGCCCCCCTAAATTTGGAATCGTATCACACAAAACAATTTTGGGTGCAATGTGCAGTTTGTCCTGTGGGTGGCAGTAATGGAAAAAAGTAAGACATCACGAGCTGCGTTTTTTACAACGCTGCGCGTTAAAATCAATCACACACGATTCTGTTGAGCTTATAAATGCAGCGGCCAATCAGAGGCGTTCAGATGAGTAATCGCCGAAACGCAGGTGTTTTGTACAATGTATTCTGAATTCTTAATTCTGCTCTCTGGCGAATTTTCTCATCATAAACAACAAACAAGTGCAGATGAGCGTACGAATGTAAGTAAGATATTCATTTCAGAGTGTAAACCGCTTCAGTGATTATAACGGGAGTTTATGAGAGTGCTTGAACTCTGGCTAGACTGAAGTCAGTGATATTGTTTTTGATAATGTAAATGTTCTTTGCTCTCTTTCTGTACCATGAAAGTGTTATAATTTGTAACTTACAATGTTTTTATTAAATTCACATTAAATACAAAGTCAATCGTATCAAAAATATTTTACGGCATGACACCCATATCTGATACTTACGTAAAAGAGGGTGTTTTGCATAGTTAATAGATTACACTATTATGCTACTTTGCCCATCGCCCATTATAGATCAACTAATATAATCTATAAAGGAGCAAAATGCATGTACTTACACATATTTGAGAATCGAGATATTTCATGATATAGTTAACACGTTTGGGAATATTTTGAATAAAAAGGAAAAAATAAATAAAACATAAGCCTATATCAGTTATACAGTGCTATTGTGGCTGCTGTGTGTCACATAACAAGCATGACGCCACTGACACTACAATACAAAACTATTTGTCAGATAAATGAAACATGATGAAACATTCATTTGAGTTTAAATTGTTATAGCTTACTTCTAGAGATTGCAGTGACCCCCCGCCCAGTTACTGTGGTCTAGAAAAGTGGACCACTGAAATAGTGTCACTGAATGAAGCAACGTCAACTTGTGAGTCAAAGAAACACACATCCGTATTGAAACTGTTTATCTAGAGCAGCATCTTCCCTCAGTAACCACATCATTTTCATTGTGCTGAGGACTACACGGTTTTTGCAGCGCTCTTTGACGACTACACTTCTTTCAGAGTGAAATTTTCATCCATAATGAAGTTCATCTTTTTCTTAATCTATTCACCTTTTGTTTACTCAGGTGAGATTCATTTCATGATATCATCTAAAGGATGAATTCTCTGTCTGCTAACCAACTTAATCCAAATTTGGTCTTAAGGTTTTAAGAAAAAAATGAATCTTAAACTTCTAATTTAGTTTTATTTTTGAATAAGTAAACTTGTGTCTTGCCATGACTATAGCCATAGAAGCTGACATGGCTTTAAAAAAAAAAGAAAAAAGATTTCTGTCAGCAATGCCTTCAGCTACATCCGTGTGTTGAACTCAGTGTTGATTTAGTTTAATTCATATTTTGAATTAGTTTTATTTTTATATTTTTAGTTTTCATGTAAATTTGTTTACTTTTTAGCAATTTAATTTGATTCTTATTCATATTTTTATATAAATATAAATTCTTATTCTTATGTTTTTTTCAATTCAATTCAATTTTATTTGTATAGTGCTATTCACGATACAAATCGTTGCAAAGCAACTTTACAGCAAATTAAGTTTCTACAATATTTAGTTATATGTAGGTTTAATTGATTTATATTTCAGTTTTAGTTAGTTCCATTAAATAATTTTAGTGCTTCAACTTAAACTTACTTCAGTTTATTGCCAAGGCTAATTTTCATTTAGTTTTCAAGTAATGATTATATTTGATTTATTATTCATTTTATTTTACTTTAGCTTTATTTGAAAACGGAAATGTTGTTAATAGTTTTAGTTTTAGTTATCATTAATATCCCTGGTTGACCTGACAGAAAATCATGAGGTGTTTTTAATCTGATATAAAATTTCCTCAAACATGTCTTAAGATCTGGTGCCCTTTCAGAGATTATTCTAAATAATGCCCTATTATTGACTGAATTTATCTCTATTAAACTCTGAATGAATGCAATACTTGTGTTTGTTTATTTGTTTATTATTAATAATTTTATTTTCCCCCTTTATTTTTATTTTTTTAATCTATATTAATGACTAAAGTTATGCACACTTTAATGTAAATTTACCTGTTAATTGTCATCTGCCTTTTTTGAGCATAGATCTGAATTTACATGGTTGTAATTCATGAATGCTTTGGATTACAGACCTAGAGGTTGGTCTTTTAAGAAAAGAATAAAAATTAAAGTGTTAAAAAGTTCTAGCTGAAGTTTACTCAAAAGCAAATGTACTGATCTAAACCTATTTATTTTATACAAAATATGTTTTACAAAACAATTTGGACTCCAAAATTGCAATAAAATCCAAGCAGTATGTCCAACCAAGTCATGCTCCAAATTTGAAGTTGATATCACAAAAATTGAGCCTGCAAAAATGTTTTAAAGTAACTTTTCCATGGGAATGCAATATCAAAATTGACATTTTTTAATTTTAGTCAGTGTGTATGTTTGGGCATAAAAAAGATCTGCAAGTACAACACGACGTAGCTGGGCGCCACAGACAGACGCCGAACGGCGCCGCCGCTGTGCCTACACAATGCATAAAGTATTTGAATTTTAAAGACGTGGCGCGACGCTGCGCTTCTTAGTACACCCCCAAAACAAAATCAAGACTTTGTAAAAGAGCATAATAGGACCCCTTTAAAACCTTTTCAGTGATGCCTAGCTTATAACAAACTGCAAAAGTATTGATTTGAAGCTAAAAGAAAAAAAAATACTAAATGACTCGAACAGTAATTTTATGACACTGTGTGGTGTGTAATTGTGTTTTGGCGTCTTGTTGTTTGTTCAGAGTCGCACACCTTCACCACACTTTACACTGAAATAAATGGACAGACGATTGCAGGAATCCCAGAGTTTTCTTCTGTAACTACTCTGGATGGACGACAGATTGATTTTTATGACAGTGAGATAAAGAAGCTGATTCCCAGACAGGACTGGATGAAGGAGTTTGCATCTGGAGACAGATTTAAAGAATACACTGAGATCAGAGAACAAGTACAGCAGATCTACAAAATCAACATTCATTTTTTAATGCAGCAATTCAATCACTCGCATGGTGAGTTACAATACTTTATGCTACAGTTTTATATGTCAAAGAATGACCTTATACAATAAAAAAAAAAAATATATATATATATATGGTTCTCGCTTTCTCTCTTCAGGTGTTCATACGTATCAGAGGATGTATGGATGTGATTGGGATGATCAGACTGGAGCTTCAGAAGGGTTTGATCAGTACGGTTATGATGGAGAGGATTATGTCGCGCTAGACGTGAAGGAGCTCAGATACATCACACCTGTACCACAGGGATTCATAACAACGGTCAAGTGGAATAATGACAGAGCACAGCTTGAATTTCTACGACAGTACTACCAACATGAGTGTGTTGACAGGTTAAAACAGTTCTTGACGTTAAGAAAAGTGGATTTAGAGAGAAGAGGTAGCTTGCCTTCGTGAACTTCACTTTGTTTATCAAGCAGATATTTTATTATTATTATTATTATATTGAATGATTAATTGGCATTTGTCTTTTCTCATGGTTTGCTTCATTAACCCACTGGTGCTCTTCGCTTATATTTAACCTGAAATACTGCATTAATTGAAAAATAATGAAAACATTAGAAACAAATATTTTCAGTTGGAAAAATGGATCACGATTACTGCATAAATATTAATAAGTAAGACAATTCTATCAGATAGATTTAGGTGTGACTTTTGACCCCGAAACCACAAATGTGACTCCTAAATGAGGAGCACTGAAAATAAAAGCTGCGTTTATGTTTGAGTTGATCTTATCATTAATTTGAAGTATTAAATATTTTCCTCACATTTATACTGTATCTCTCTTTTTCTTTTTTTTTTTTTAGCTCCTGAAGTGTCTCTGTTACAGAAAGATTTCTCGTCTCCAGTGGAGTGTCATGTCACAGGTTTCTACCCAGCAGCAGTGACTATCACCTGGTTAAGAAATGAAGAGGAGCACTATGAGGATGTGGATTTTGGAGATTTGCTACCAAATATGGATGGGACCTTCCAGAAGACTGTTACCCTCACTGTTTTTCCAGATGAGTGGAGGAACAACCAGTATGTTTGTGTGGTGGAGCACGAGGGAAACACCATCCAGAAGATTCTGAGAGAGGACGAGATCAAGAGTAACAACAGTAAGTTCTTAATAGTGTGGTATAGTGTTTTTATAGTTGTTATTTTATTCAGAATTTTCACGTCACATCACACAGGAACGTGCCCAAAACGTGCATTTATTTTAACATAGTTTTTTTTTTTTTTTCTTCTTTTGATGCACGACTTAAAACATTATTTATATACTATTATAGTTTGTATTAGTATCTGAAATTCTTTAGTTTGTGTATGTCACATCACACAGGAACGTGTGCCCAAAACGTGCATTTATTTTAACATAGTTTTTTTTTTTTTTTCTTCTTTTGATGCACGACTTAAAACATTATTTATATACTATTATAGTTTGTATTAGTATCTGAAATTCTTTAGTTTGTGTATTTTCATATTTATTTTTAATTTTTATTTACATTTTTAGTCATTTTTTTTTTTGGTTTTGTGTTTGTTATTTTTAAATATTACTATTAGGTTTAATTTATTATTTGTTTAGTATTTTTTTAGCTTTAACAGTTATTCTGGGTGCCAAGACAAAATTTTTAATTTTCATTTAGTATGTTTTTTATATAATATTTATAGTTTTTTGATTTCAGCTTTATGTCAGTTAATTAACGCGATAATAACCCTTTTTTTAAGGACCTGCAAAAGCATCCATGCGCTTCTGTGTGTGATGGGAGCATTCATATTTGTACTGTAGTCCCTATAAAGCAAGTAAGTATACTGTATGTTTACATGTCTTTTTCCGATCTTTCTCTGAACTGATCTTATTTCACATTCGATTGGCTTCAACTGTAGGATGTTGGGAATAAATGTGGGAAAGCAAAGTGAGGAACACAAAATATATTTGACCGAATGCTGGAGTGTAATGCAAAACTCACAAAGCTTTTGTGAGAGACCCCAAAAGCATTGGAATGAATTTTTTCCTCTCTTTTGTATTTCTTCTATCACCATGTCCCTTCGGGGGCTCTGTAGGAAACCTTTCCAAACGTGTTCCCCCACAAAAGTGTCTCAGGCCAATGCTTTACTAATGTTGAAAAGCACTGTTATGGCTGGAAATGATTCAGAATTATTCAAATACGTTAAAATGCAAAGCCTCATCTTCAGTTCTGGGAGATGACAAACTTTTGAATGCTAGTGTAAACTGAAGACTCCAAAATGTCTTCAGACATCAAGAAATTAGACATATTGTTAATAAATGATCTCTACATGATGTTTAAAATTTTTATTGCTCAGCCAATCATTAGATGTGTAATTCAGTTTTCAGTAGCTGTATTCACATGGATCACAATAGTCCACTCTTATTCAGACTACTCCTAATAATCAAAATCTCATGTAACCACGTCATTTGGAATAAATTGCCCAAATCTGGTAGAAATTTCATTTGGCTACAAACGTTTTTTTTTTCTCTTTTTTTTTCAAAATGTGGTAAAGGGGTCATATGACGCGATTTCAATTTTTCCTTTCTCTTTGGAGTGTTACAATAAGTTTCAAAAGTTTAAGATGTTTAAAACCTTAAGTGAAAAAATTGTTTCAGAATTTGCTGTTTATACAATTCTCATTTAATCTTTTACCTTGCAGTCTATCAAAATGAAAAGCAGGCCTAAACATACAAACATTTCTTTCAGACTTTCTTCCAGTCGTCTGCAAAGACCCTGTATATCAGTCCAAACATGAATCTTCAGGATATGGGGCAACAGATGATTTCCAGCATGCTTGTGTGACCAAAACATGTTTCAGTGGTGAATAATACCCAGGGACGTCATGGACTTTTTTTTTTTTTTAGAAAGGGTGATCAGGGACAAATTCGCATTTGTAAATATTAATCTACTCCACAGCCAATCACGGGCCCCCTCCTTGCTCGGGCCCCGGGGCTTCAGCCCCGCCTAGCCCAATGGTTAAAACGGCCCTGGTCACAGAATGTAGTTTTAAGAGTTTTTTTTTTTTATTAGAAAGTAGATGTTTAGACTTTATATATGCGATAAATATGTAATAAAGATAACATCTATTAGAAAATATGCTTCTGTGTTTTCGGAGATGAGAGCTGCAGGACGTCAGCGGCAGTTCAGCGTTCATAAACCCGCCCGAGAGCACCTCACCTCGGCCAGATCTTCTGGAATTTACCGCTGGCTCTGATGTCTCTATAGTGGTTAAACATGAAATATAATTCATATTGGGTAAATCTCGCGGGTAGTCTTTGAAATAACCGACTGTGAAGCTCCTCGAACCGCAGGATTGTTTGCAGGCCGCTGGATGAGAGAAACTGAAGATGTAATTTGGGCTTGGAAATCTTCAGCGAGTCTCGGATGGAGCCCGCGGCGAGCAGCGGGGAGCGGGAGTGTGTTTTCCCGCCGGCGCGCTCATCTTCACTACCTCTCGTCGAGCTAATGGCCGCTGGAATCATGCTGCAAGCGCTCAGGCCCCTGAGAATGAGAATAAACCTGCTGGGAGGAGAGAGAGAGGGGGACCCTCGCTGTTTCAAACTAGAGGGCAGAGGAGGTGAGACAAAACACATGGCGAAACAGTGTTTATACTCCTCCTGAAGCTCCAGGGCGCCTCACGTGTCGAGTGTCGCTTCATTTTCATTACCAAGAACAATATTTCAGCGGCGGCCACACCGGCCCCATGGGGCGGGAAATTACACGATTTAGGGTTTTATCATCTGAAACACAAGAGTTGCATTTTCTGAGAGACACTGAAGGGATGGAGAGAGACCTATAAAAGAGAATACAAATCTGTTATATACTTTACAACAGATGTAAAAGAAAAAACAAACAAACGAGTTAGGAGCCTACGCCGAGGTAAGGTGAGTAATTGGGGAGTTCCAAAGCTAAATAAATAAACACACGCAATACTAGTGTCAAGCAACAAACAAAGTAAAACGACCGATAAAAGTTATAAATGCAACTACTGGTGTGGTGTATTATTTAAAGAAACAGTGCACCTAAAATGAAAACTCATCATTTGCGCACCGTCACATCGGTCCGGATTTGATGTTTAAAAGGCTTCTGGGTAAAAGATGCAACAGAATTTCACTAATTAACAATTAAACTATAAATGTTTTATTAATACCACTGTAAATGCATGATTTTATCATCTGAAACACAAGAGTTGCATTTTCTGAGAGACACTGAAGGGATGGAGAGAGGACTATAAAAGAGTATACAAATCTGTTATATACTTTACAACAGATGTAAAAGAAAAAACAAACGAGTTAGGAGCCTACGCCAAGGTAAGGTGAGTAATTGGGGAGTTCCAAAGCTAAATAAATAAACACACGCAATACTAGTGTCAAGCAACAAACAAAGTAAAACGACCGATAAAAGTTATAAATGCAACTACTGGTGTGGTGTATTATTTAAAGAAACAGTGCACCTAAAATGAAAACTCATCATTTGCGCACCGTCACATCGGTCCGGATTTGATGTTTAAAAGGCTTCTGGGTAAAAGATGCAACAGAATTTCACTAATTAACAATTAAACTATAAATGTTTTATTAATACCACTGTAAATGCATGAACAAACCTCACGACTGGTAATTTAAGTATAAACCCATAAACGTTAATCTGCACAATGCATTCATGTTGTGCTGCATTCTGGATTTTTTTTTTTTAAATCACAGGATACAAAGACAAAAAAATAAATAAAAAGTGTAAATTGTGAGATATGGGAAAAGGTAAACACATACATTACAGTACACACATTATTTACACACAAATGTAGCTGATGTTGCAGGTACCATTATTAAATTACTATTGAAACTTGCTTTATTTTTTCAGCTTTATATTGTTTCTTACAACTGTTTTAATGAAACAAAAACAATGAAAACTGCAAGAACTGCATTGAAACTAATCATTCTTTTTAAACAGATTATTTTTAGTGAACTAGATGAATCAGACTGAAGCATGTGAAACTGTTCGAGCAGCACAGATCTACAAGTTACTCAATCAAAACTTACTTTCAAATGCCTGACAGTCACTCAGACTCAAAAAGAGTCAATATACTGGTGTATCTGATCTTATGATTGATTAATCATTCAGGCCTGACGGAGAGTAAATTGCTCATTTTTGGGCGAACTTTCCCTTTAACAACTTACTGATGTTACTCTTGATCTCGTCCTCCTCAGTCTTCCAGATGGTGTTTCCCTGGTGCTCCACCACACAAACATAAGTTGTTCAGCAGTTGTTCTGGTGTTAAAAGTGCTTGCTAGGGTGTTACTAGGTGGTTTCTAAGGTTTTGCCTTGTGGTTTATAGGGTTTTAAGGGTGGCTACATACATAGGTGGTTGCTAGGGCCTTCTGTATTGTTAGGTGTTGCTATGCAGTGTTATCATGGTTGTTAGGGTGGTTTCTAGGATGTTGCTATGTAAAAGCTACATTGTGACTAGGGTGCTTAGTTGTCAGGACATTTGCTATGCAGTTGCTAGGGTGTTAAAAGTGGTTGCTAGGGCATTGGCAGGGCTGTTCTGTTATGTTTGTAAGGGTTCTATTTGCTATGCAGTTGCTAGGGTGTTGGGGTGGTTGCAAAGTATTACTACTGTATGTGGTTTCTAAGGTGTTCTGGGCTGTTGTTAAGTAATTGTTATTAGTAGGGTGTTATGGGAACTTACTAGACATTTCTTTGCAATTTCTTCAGTGCTCTGTAGAGTTACTTGACCATTGCTAGGCAGTTGGTAAGATGTTGTGGGTAGTTGCTAGGGTGTTACGATGTGGTTGCTAGGTGTTTTCTTCCCTATGTGAAAAGAATTCCCCCACTGGTGTCTAGATACTGATTGAGTCCCTCCTTCAATATAAGTCTTTGGCCTTTGTGATTTCTATTGTGCGGCAGGATAATTCAAGGCATCGTTCATGTGATGGTGAGCTGAAGTCTAATAGACAAATTCATTTTGCACAAATTGAACCTGAAATTGAGTCATTCTGAAACACCTCACAATGATCACAATATAAAATGACACCCATTCTGCTACGAGCTGAACTCAATCCGCTCTCATGCCATCACGCAGCCGTAATTTGATTGGGTGTGAAGTGTTTTTGACACAGCCGCACTTAAGAGCTGTTGCGGTTGTTGATTGGCTGTCAGCACCTGTAGAGTTTTAACAGGAAGAGGAAATCAGGACTCTTAATGAACAACTTGGTGATGGCCTCAAATCCATGTGTGAAGATGACGCTGTATATTTTTCATTTAACTAGATGCATACAGTATCAGTTCTAGTGCGTAAACATCCATAGATATGTGAGTTTAATGCTACTGTATATAAACGTGACCACGTCCAGTTGATTGGTAGGTTTCTATGTGAAAGAGCTGAGATCCAAGCTTTCACAACTATGTTGTAAAAAGATTGTAATATTGTTTTTTCATAAGCTTCTTTAATGCGTGATGCTGTTTGTTGTTTTAACGTAATACGTATTTTCATAACATTGCAGAAACGCTATGATATTGTTCGCACATCCTTTTGCAATGTTTTATGAACATTTTTACAACATCAGATCTAAACAAATAAAATTTTTTTGTTGGTACATTTAATGTTTAATTTAAATGTGCAGATTGTGTTGTTTTAAACCCAAACAAAACATTGCAGTTTGTTTGTTTCGTAGTAAAATTACATTAGAATCATGTTTTGAAATTTATTTATGACCAAAAATGCATATAAACAAAGGCATTTTCACTGTTTCCTTTAACGTTTAATTTAAATGTGCAGATTGTTATTATAAACCCAAACGAAATATTCCAGAAACATTGCCGTTTGTTTTTCATAGTAAAATTACATTAGAATCATGTTTTGAAATTTATTTATGACCAAAAATGCATATAAACAAAGGCATTTTCACTGTTTCCTTTAACGTTTTATTTCAATGTGCAGATTGTTATCATAAACCGAAACGAAACATTGCTGTTTGGTTATTCTTAGGAAAGTTATGCTAGAATGCTGTTTTGAAATGTATTTATGACTTAAATGTTTAACAACCTTTACCTAAATCAAACCTATAAACATAAATTTGAACTGCTTAATTTAACATTTAATTTAAATGTGCAGATTGTTATTATAAATCCAAATGAAACGTTACAGAAGCGTTGCTGTTTGTTTTGTTTTGTTTTTAATGAAAAATACATTAGAATGATGTTATGAAATGTGTTTATAGCTAAGATGTTTAACAGCTGTATTACATCAAACCTGTAAACATTTAATTTTCACTGTTTAATTTAACGTTTAATTCAAATATGCAGATTGTTACTATAAATGCAAGCGAAACTTTCCAGAAATGTTGCTGTTTTTTTTTTTTTAGGAAGTTAAGTTACAATGATGTTTTGTAATGTATTTATGACTAAAATGTTTCACAACTTTACCATATCAAACCTATAAATATATAAATGTTCAGTGTTTAATTTAAATATGCAGATGAAATTATTTTAAATCTAAAAGAAACATTGCAGAAACGTTGATGTTTGTTTTTTGTTGTAAAATTACATTATAATGATGTTTCAAAGCTAATTTTTTTTGGTATTTTTTTACATTGTTTCATAATGTTTTATGTTGGTTGTAAGATGTTTTCATGACTAAATTAAATGTTTGTCTGAAAATGACTCTGAAGTACTAACGAGTGCTGCGTTAAAGACCAAAAAGAATGAGAAGAAGATGAAGGACCACAGGCTCCTCTAAGGTGGGCGTATTTGATTAATTTGATTTATCATTTCAGTTACCAAACCATCATTAAACGCATGTTTATTACCTAGGAGCCCGTGAACAGATTGCAAGGCCGTAAACCGCCGTCAGAAGCCATTTGCGAAGAGGACAAGAGATTAAACATGAAGAAGAGCGGCAGAATGGTGCCAGTGGCTGGTATATATATATAGATCTTCACCCCACAACATGTATTATGAATCCAGACAAATGGGCTTTTGCTGTCTCTGCTGCACAGATGCGTTCATAAACCCTTGTACAGCTGCGAAACAACAGCCTTGTGTGTGTTTATGAGCTTTAAACAGGGAAAGATGATCATGAGATGCTCTGGTGTCGCGAAGGAAGAAAGACACACCCATTTGGTTTTAGGTGAACTATTCCTTCAAAAGAGGATTTTTTAATACATTTTTTTTGCTGGCCATCGGCTCCTCCATTTGTTATGATTTGACAGCTTTAAGAAACAATTCTTTCTTGGTTTTAGCTTAACTCCAACTGATTTTTTGTGTGTGTATGTGTGTGTGTGTGTTTGTGTGTCTGTAGTAAAATTACATTATAATGATAATTTGAAATATATATGACTTGACATGCTTAACAACATGCTTAATGCTTAACAACTTCACCACATCAAACCTATAAACATAAATTTAAAATGTTTCATTTAATGTTTAGTAATACAAATGAAACATTCCAGAAACGTTGCCGTTTTTGTAGTAAAATTACAGTAGAATGTTTTAAAATGCATTTATGACTAAAATGGCTTTATCACATCAAACCTATAAATAAATACATTTTTGTTTAATTTAATGTTTAATTCAAATATGCAGATTGTTACTATTAATCCAAAATAAACTTTACAGAAGCGCTGTTTTGTTTTTTTTATAGTAAAATTATATTAGAATGATGATGTGAAATGTATTTATGACTTAAATGTTTAACAACTTTTTATATATACTGTACATTTTCAACTTTAAATGTGCAGATTGTTACTTTAAATACAAATGAAACGTTCCAGAAATTTTGATGTTTTTTTTTTTTTTGTAAAATTACGTAGAATGATGTTTTGAAATGTGTTTATGACGTAAATACCTAACTTTTTCACATCAAACCCATAAACAAATGCATTTTTGTTAGTTTCCTTTAATGCTTAATTTAAATGTGCAGATTTTTACTATAAATCCTATACGAAATGTTACGGAAACAAAATTTGGTCTTTGTAGTAAAATTACTTTAGAAGGGGTTTTAAAATGT
Organism: Sinocyclocheilus rhinocerous; assembly: GCF_001515625.1. Taxonomy (NCBI): domain Eukaryota; kingdom Metazoa; phylum Chordata; class Actinopteri; order Cypriniformes; family Cyprinidae; genus Sinocyclocheilus; species Sinocyclocheilus rhinocerous. The sequence continues at coordinate 484,689 of NW_015654494.1, forward strand.
GTTTATGACTTGTTATCTCTATCAACTTTACCACATCAAACTTATAAACATAATTTTTCACTGTTAAGTTTGAATGTGCAGACTGACAACAGCCTCGTGCATGTTTTAAGCAGGAAAAGAAGATCGCGAAATGCTGGGGTAAGTTCAAGCTCAAACCGGTGTGCACCGTTTTGCTACGGTTTCCGGGTTGAAGTTCAACGCACCACCGTTTCCGTTTAAAAAACATTTTGCACCGTTTTTGTCGGGGATGAACGCAGCCCTGGTGTCGCCAAATAAAGATAGACTCGTCCAATTACGTCTTAGCAAGCGTACAGATACAGGGGTGAGTAAATAAAGACACGACAGTCGTTTTTTCTTGAACTGAAAGGGGATTTTTGGATTTATTTTCCCGCCTGGCCATCGGCTCCTCCATTCGTTATGATTTGGCAACTTTCAGAAGCGATTCTTCGTCGGTTTCAGCTTAACTCCCGGTGACTCGCGCCATTACGCCACAGCGTTTTCCGGCTGGAAGAGTAAAGCGATCTATTGGGTAAATGGCGACCTCTGCTAGCTTTCTCTGCTCCCGGAGAGTAAGCGTGGGAAGATGAAGTGGACTTGTCGCCCCGTGTAGCCGCGCTCATCTGTGAGGATGCTTCTGTCGGGCCTTTTGTCTTGTTTTTTTTTTTTTTTCCTAAATAAGAGCATGATCCTGAGAGGAAATACATCACCGCTCCAATAAATGTGATATATTTGTAGATATAGAGGTATTTGTCAAAGCAACACCAGGAGGCCATGTTGTTCAAGTGCAGCTGTGGTGTTTCACATTAAAACTCTGAGGCGACTGGAAGACATTCGTTTCATTTACAGTTTCTGCTTTTGCAAGGAAACAGCACAGTCTCATATGTCTAGTAAGCTGGGTAAATCTTATTAAATCTACTAAGAACATGTACAGGTCATGTTTTATGCAAGACTAGTGCCATTATATGTAACTGTAAACATGTGCTTAATGTAAAAAAAAAAAAATTAATTGTATGTAATTTAGGTTTAAAATGTTAGTTAAATGCAACTAAAAATATTACATTTCGTTGTGCATCTATATCTGTAAGTGTAATCTATATTTTTAATTAGTCACTTGTTTGACAAGTTGACAAAATAAACAATAATTTTAAAATGTAACCAAGAAATATTATTATTATTATTATTATTATTATCATCATCGTATTTTAATATAAAACAACAAAATATTAAATTGATCAAATTTTTTTTAAATTTTATTTTCTGTTTTTATTATATTGATGTATTTGCACATTAATTTAGGATAATTTGTATCTGTGTGTATAGTGTATGTACGTGAGGACGTCAGCGCTCAGTAATCTGGACCCTTCGATGCTCCACAACAAGATGACAAGCCGCGACAAAACTCGAAAGTTTGTAAGTCAACGAGTGACATATGGCATAAAAAAACATGATTGGGCGACTGATGACAATACATGAATCAACATGGAAATTAGAGAGGAAGTCAGAGAGCAGAAATCATCTCTGAGAGAGAGAGCACTTTTACATCTGAACCCAGAGAACAGTAACAGCTCCATTCACTTCCTGTCTGCACTCTTTAGTGTGAGAGATGAGGATTAGAGCGTCTCAAACATAGACTGTATAAAAACATGGACGTAGTGTCCGTGACGTCACCCGTAGATTCCTGAATAGCGTTTTTGAAGCTCAAAGTGGGCGGAGCCTGCCGTCGCCATCTTGGCAGCGCGTCACCGCGCGTCACTCCCGGAGAGAGAGCGGAAGGTTGCCTCTTGGTCTCAAAGCATAGTAGGAAGACTACATAAAAATATCAATATTATATCATATTAATTAATTTTTAATTCTTTTGTATTTTTAATGTTTTAGCTATTAAAGGAACACTCCACTATTTTTGAAAATAGGCTCATTTTCCAAGTCCCCTAGAGTTAAACAGTTTAGTTTTACCGTTTTCGAATCCATTCAGCCGATCTCCGGGTCTGGCGGTAACACTTTTAGCTGTAGCTTAGCATAGATCATTGAATCTGATTAGACCGTTAGCACTGTGCAAGCAGGTGGTCACGTTGGTTATGTTGACGGAAGTTAGTCTATTTTCAGGTGCTACGATTCAATGATCTATGCTAAGCTACAGCTAAAAGTGCTACCGCCAGACCCGGAGATCGGCTGAATGGATTCGAAAACGGTAAAACTCAACTGTTTAACTCTAGCGGAGTCGGAAAATTAGCCTATTTAAAAAAAATAGTGGAGTGTTCCTTTAATAATATATCATTTAGTTTATTGATATATTTTTATAATTTTATAATTTCTATGTAATTTGGAATTTACATTATTTTATATGATTTTTTAAAAAGTAATTTGTTTTAAATATATATTCAAATATATTATAAATTACATATTAAATGCATTTTAAATATTTTCATATTAATATTTTTATGTACTTGTTTTTAAACATTTGTAGATGTTTTATTTTATATACATTTTGTTTTATATGTATTTTAAACTACATTACACTACTTTTTTACATTAATAAAGTTTGTTTTTAAATAAATGTTTTATAAATATTATTAAATAAGTATATTATACGTGTCTTTTGTACTTTTGTTTTGATGTATTTTACATATATATATTTTTTTAGCAATAATATTTTATATTTTAATTATTTTAGCTATATATATATGTTTCATATTCATGTTTTATATAATTGTTGAATTTTAATTAATTTTAGTTTTAATTTGTTTTAAATAAATGTTATGACTTTATTTTTTTATAATTTTGTAAATCTAAATTATTATTAACTAAAGCTAAAAACTGTCAAAAAAATGTCATAACTTGCAATAAAATAAACTTATTTCAACTAGTTGTCAGCGAAAGTATAATTTTCATATGGACATTTTTTAAAAAAAAGAAAATTAAATAATAAAAAACAAAATTAAAAATGACAAAAAACAAAATTCATAAAACTTACTAAATTAAAAAATGAAAATAAAAAAGAAAATATCATTCGGAATACTAACAAAAACTAAGTAATCAATAATACTAAAATAAAAGTTAAAATGCGTGAACACAATGAATGAATGCATTTGAAATATTTGTATGTTAATATGTTTTTAATACTTTAGTTTTTAGATACAATTTTATATTTATTTGAATACTTTTAAATATTTGTATATCTTCGATGCAATTCTAATAGATGATCTGTCATTAGTTAGTGTTGGTCAGAGCAGTAGTTTGGTGTGTTTTAGGTCGGTCTGTTCTCTGTTAATGATCTGTGTTGGATTGGTTTTGGTGTCACAGGTCTGGTCCTGGATGAAGGTCCGTGTCGGTCTGTCGCCGTCTGACCCGCAGAAACGCCTCATTAACAGACCAAACGACCGCTGCACACTAATGAGCGCAGATCCATTCCTGTGTTTCCTCTAATAACGGCTGCGCTCATTAGTGCTCCGCTGAGACTCTTCCTCCTCCTCTTCCTCACGATCTACAGGTGAACCACTGCCATTCACAATCAGCTTAAACAAACATCCCATCTCTTTTAGTATGTGCTTGACAACTGTAAATTAAAATAATGAAACTAACAAACGTGTACATATATATATATATATATATATTACTATTTTTACTGCAGCAAAATTGCCAGAGTTAATTCAACTCTATGAGAGTTAATTTTAACACTTTACTGGTGTATATATAATCCACACTGGCCCGAGTTAAATTAACACTTTCAAAAGTGTTAATAAAGTAACACTGACTCAAGAGTTAAACATTTCATTCTTACCTATCATTAATTATTCACAAACTTTATATATACACAATATGCACGGTTCTAATCATACATTATAAAACAATTAAAGACTTAATTAGTTTAGGTCCAGAGTTAAATAATTGCATAAATAAACCAATACAAAACAACAACATACTTTCACATTTCATTTTTAACGAAACACTGAAGGCAATGCATTTTGATGTGGGGAAAGCTTTGTAACATTTTTTTAACTCATGTACGGAAAAGCATTTTGTTTTTGTTTTTTTGTTTAAAAAAAATGAATAATTAAAACACTGCCTAAACAAAACAATGGAAAGGCACAACATATGTATCCTCATTTGGTCCATATGCATTTTGAATGTTATAGGGTTTATAATGCTTACCACAAGAGCATCTCCCTCAAGCTGATGCTCTAAGCTAATGTCTCTCCTGATGTTTGGACCTCCTTGTTCAGAGCTAGGCTTATTCTTTCTTTCAGTGTGACGAGAGTTGTTTCTTTGAACGGTTTTTAAACGCCAAGCAAGATAACCACTTCCACTTGCTGCATCATAAAAGTGCTCCTGTAAAATTGGGGGGGGGGTGGGTGACAGGACCATTTTATATTCATACATCTAAATCTATAGCAGGTGAAATGAGTCACAAAGTCGTGTGAATTTTAGCGATGAAGATTCCACTTATCAATCAATTCCTTCAAGTAAAAACATTTGATAATTTTATGGAAAAAGTCTTACATATCCCTTCTTGGAAAATGGGTCTTTCAATGATGGAAACAAAGTCACAATTCCAAGGGCATACTGCTCTCTCTGCTTCTGGGTTGGAATCCTCCTACCAAAAATAAATGCATATATATGGGATGGGACCGCACGCAAGTGACAGAACATGCATACAAAAAACAGTCTTACATTTAGATTATACATTTATGTCTCAGCCTTAATTATTAGGTGAATAAAAAACATTTAAAAAAAATATATATATATATATGACAATCAATTATCTTAAATGTGAAAATGTAGCTTACCCATGCCTCTCTGTCATGTGCCCCACCAGTATGTTAACAAGCACTCTTCTCATTTCATTTGACAAAGTATCGGTGGCCATGTACTCTTCAAGGACTTCATCTCCTTTTGATTTTTCTTTTAAGGCAGCTAGCACCATCTAAGTTAAAACAATAAAATAATAGTTTGCTCATATATCATTCTTAGGCCTGTCACAATAAATACTTTTTGGTGCTACATATTGTCCCAGAAATCAATTGTGATAAATGATATTACTGACTTTTTTTCATTAGTTAGTCTATATTAACATGATTATACAAATATTACACTAATTACACAAGCACAAAGTGGAAGAAATGGTATCACAGACAAACACAGATAGCACAATGTTCAGGTTTGACTGTAACAGTATTTTACATTGTTAAAAGAGCTTTTTTTCTTGTATGTCAATCATTTGTAAATAACACTACGTTTCAAAACATCTTTTATTGTGTTTAGGGGTTGTAACGATATTTCGCAGTACGAGAGTGATGGTGATATTTTACGATAAGTCTTTTAATTCATTAACAAGTAGAGCTTTAACATAACCCATTAAAAAAACTCAGTGTCTGATCTCTCACAAATAATTTGTAAAAAAAAAAAACAATAAAAACAGCAGCATTACAAGATGGAAATATATAAAAGATATTTAAACTTGCCCTGCCCTTACATCCATGACACCGACTCACTGCGTAGTTGCCAGTTTTGGCGGCCTTTCCAGCTCTATCCAAAGGGCCGCTCTATATTACATGTAGACTATAATGTCTATAATTAAATGTGCATTTTCAAGTGTTTTTGCGGAGTAAAATATAATAATAACAATAATAATAATAATAATAATAACAACAGCTCGCTTGTACCGCAAGACAGTTAAAATGAGGTGCCGATGCGATCACTAACACTTCAAATACAAAACGCTGTGTGCTGTAAAATAATGAAACCAAACAGGATACTACTGCCGTCTGGGTCCCTTTGAACTTGAGCGTGTCAAAAATGAACCGAAACTCCGTTGCCTCACAGACATGAGAAATATATCTATAGAACATGAAATGTTTTAATAATAAAACAATTCAAATATAAAACATTCTCAGATTATGTAAGCCATATGAAACGCATATATAGTGCGCATCCACCGCAGAGATTACGATTAAGCATAAATCTGTGTTACTTGAATTTCAGTTTCATTTTTAAATTTTGTTTAACATACCGTGATACATATCATGAACCCAGCATCGAGATATGTACCGAATGCTGAGTGTATCGTTACACCCCTAATTGTGTTCAAAGAAAGGTTTGCAACAACTGGAGGGTAAATGACAGAATTGTCATTTCTGTGTAAACTGTATCCCTTTAGTCATTCTAGAATGATTGGGTGATTTTGTAGGGGAGTGTATCTGCATAGAAAGTAATAAACTACAAGCACAGATAAATACAACAGAACAATGATACAAATGGAATAAACAGTGTTCTATGTTTTTCTGGTAGCCAAGACGTGTTGTTCACATGCTCTCTATGCGGCTCTGTGTGTGAGCAACGAAAACCGTGCACAAGTTCTAAAATCTTCTATTTTTATATTTAATTGATTATTTTAAATTTATTAGTATTTTTCTTTGCATCAACAATAGCCTTAATAATAATAAATATATTTTGTATTTTATTTTTGTTTTATGTTTATTTTTATTATTTAGTTGATCAATTTAAATTTATTAGCATTTTTGTTTACACCAACAATAGCCCTAATAATAACAACAATTATATAATAAATATACCCTCACTGTTCAATAAATACATATAATAAAATCTGAATATAACATCTCGATTGGGTTAGAGGCTAATTAAAAATAGCTAAATAAAAATATTATTAGTAGATAGAATGCAAAATAAATGATCAAATACATAAATAATTTATTGCAAAATATCAAATATTTGCACACATCAGAATTCAGATTTGACAATTTGGGATTATAAAATATTTTAGAAAGAATTTATAATATTTTAAAAATATATTTTAAAAAGTATTTATAATATAATATTTTTTATTATTTATCAGTAGCTGTTTGTTGATCATTGGTGTATTTTAGCATTCATTTTGCTGTCATTAATAAAAGCCATGCTAGGCTCCTGTACATAAATTAACACTGTAATTATGACATTTAAATATGTAATAATTTTTTTTTTTTAAATAATAATTAATTGGAACAATAAATAAATTAATAAATTAAAATATTAATTATTGAAAAATTCATATAATAAAAAGCACACCTGTGACCAAACATTACTACAATTTATCATTTGTAATAATATTTTAATAATTTTAATAATATTTATCATTTTTTATTAATGTTACTGTCTCATTCAATATTTAATTTTTAGTAATTATAATCATTAGTAATATATTATTATAAATGTGGCTTTTTATGAATAATTGCTGTATTTTGTCATATTGTTGCATATTGTTATTAAAGTCACTCTAGGCTTTTATATACGTAAATTAGCGCTGTAATTACGGCACCTAAATATGTCATTAATAAATAAATAATAATTAATTCAAACAATAATTTAATGAATCAAAATATTAATTATTGTAAAATAGTTACATTGCAATGATTTTCGTTCAGTATTTTATTTTTAGTCATTTTGATCAATGATAATATTATAAATGTGGCATCATTGGTGTATTTTATTATGTTGCTGTTGTGTTTTTAAAGTCACACTCAGCTCATATACATAGATTAGCGCTGTAATTATGGCATCTAAATATGTATTAAATAAACGTTAATGCTAATGTGATTTGCTAAAGCCCATGTGAAACAGCTTTAGGAGCGGCGCTGATCTGAAATCTGTGACTGGAATATCTGCCAGATGTTTTTTCTGTTAATATTTCACACTGTTTATATGAAGAGCCTGATGAATATTCAATCATCAGTCAGAAGCATTATTTACTATTATAAACAATTATTCCAGTTCAGTCTAATAAAGCCTGCTTTACTTTGCCGCTTTTAGCTAAGCTAAGAAACACCCACTTAGACAAAAACAGAACGTTTGTTTGATTGACATGTAAAGTGACCAATCAGAGCTTGCGGTGTCGTTTAGGGGCGGGTTTACCTGAAATAATCAGGTAGAGTCAGTCCACAGATGATAAACGTGTGGATTTGTTTGCTAGTCTGTCTTGATCTGACAGTTTTATGTGACTTGAATCGTCTGGGATACAGAGAAAAAACAACAACAAACTTTTGGACATTTGGACATATTGAGTCAGTATAACACTGAAGATCATTTTGTTATTTTTAAGGTTAAATATTTGTGTTTACAGTAAGTAAATAAATGTTTGTATTTTGTGAATGTGGACGATTAGTGAAAGAATATTAATTATTAATGTAAAATTATTTTTTAAATAATTACATTTTAATAATTTAATTTATTTGATACATATCTAATAGTTTTATTCTCTCAAAACTGTGTATTTGAAAGTTTATTGCATCTAAGCCTCCATTTTAAGTGTTGTGTAAAAAGTGATTGTGAATTACTTTTTAATTATGTAAAATTATTTTCAAATGAATAATTAAGTTTCAATTTATTTATTTATTTTAATCAATTTAATATATTTTAATCTGTCAAAACGGTGTATTTCAATGTTTATTACGCTGTAAACCTTTAAAAAGTATTTTAAGGTAAGAGTGATTCAAATCATTTATTTTTTTAGTAATTGTTCATGTAAAATTATATATATATATAAAAAAATCAATTCTATTATGTATAGTTACTATATTATCAAAAACTGTATTTTAACATTTTTGTGCCATAAAACCTCCATTGTAAGTAATTTAATGTAAAAATAATTGTTTAATTTAAAACATTATAGTTCAATTTGTTATTAATGTAAAGTCATTTAAAAAGAATAAATAATAATTTAAATTATTTGATATATATTTAATATAGTTCATTGTCAAACTGTGTATTTAAATGTTTATTGCTCCATAAACCTAAATAAATGTATTTAATTTAATAAATTATTTTAAATTGATATAAAATTATTTTTAAAAATTAATTAATAAATTTTTTCATTTATTTTATGTATTTAAAGTCCACGTGAACCGGAAGTTGCTGCCGACTTTATTTCAGTGTAGTGACGTAAGATATTCTGCCCAAGCCGTTAAACTGACGTCATCAGAGAAGGACTGCCATTCCAGAGCAGAAGCAAATGTTCAGATTTTGATTAAAGATTACCAAGACAAACTATTTTTTTCACCGGATTAACTTCACATCAAGACTAGCAATGTGCGCTAGTAAAGTAAATAAAGCCAATTTTGATTTCATGCCGACTTCAATATACTTCATTATGTCAACTTTATATTTGAATGTTTATTGCGCCATAAACCTACATTGTAAGTACTTTAATTAAATTTATTTGATATATATCGATGAATTTTATTGTTTATTGCACCATAAAGGGGGAGAAACTCATGTGGATGACTTTGACACACACACACACACACACCCCACACACACACGCGCGCACACACACACGCACACGCACACACACACAGACACAGACACAGACACAGACACAGACACAGACACAGACACAGACACAGACACAGACACAGACACAGACACAGACACAGACACAGACACAGACACAGACACAGACACAGACACAGACACAGACACAGACACAGACACAGACACAGACACAGACACAGACACAGACACAGACACAGACACAGACACAGACACAGACACAGACACAGACACAGACACAGACACAGACACAGACACAGACACAGACACAGACACAGACACAGACACAGACACAGACACAGACACAGACACAGACACAGACACAGACACAGACACAGACACAGACACAGACACAGACACAGACACAGACACAGACACAGACACAGACACAGACACAGACACAGACACAGACACAGACACAGACACAGACACAGACACAGACACAGACACAGACACAGACACAGACACAGACACACACACACACACATACACGCATACACACACGCACGCACGCACACACACACACACAGTTTAAGAGAGCAGCTCAGTTTGTCTTCATGCTCATGCTTTACTGCTCACAAACAAACACACTCCACATCTAAATGGAAATAATATGAGTTTTAGCATATGGTACTATGGCAGTACCATGTTTTTTTTTTTTTTTAATTTTTTACCACGACTATTTATTCATTATTGATGTATTTTTAATAAGTTAAACCTCACTGTAAAATAAATAGGCCTACTATAAAGCGGATAGCTCTGAATGTGATATCTCAGTTAGATTAGAGGCAAATTAAATAATATTACTATTTAACATTGTTTTTTGTCAGTAGCAAAAAATACATAAATAATTTATTGTAAAATAAACATCAATCATCAACTTATATTTCATATTTTTAATTTTTAATTTTTTAATTATACAAAATTATTTTATTAATCATTTGTATCAATAGCAATATAAATGTAGCTATTTATTTATCATTAATGTATATGATCTATATATATATATATATATAAAATGTTTGAATAATGTATGAATGAATAAGGTTCATACATTAATCATTAAATACTTTATGAATATGCAAATTATTCAGCACCATGGTATTGCCTCAGTACTTGTTTGTAAGGTTCTCCACATATGTATTGATCTGCCTGTAGCTAGTAAACATTACAGGGGGTTTTCTTTGAATCCGGCTGTTTGCGCTGATAAATACTTGTTGCCGTGGTTTCAGTGAAAGTTTGCTGCGAAAGTCTTTCAAGCGTTTTCAGATTTGTTTGTGTGAAGTGATCTGCGTCTCCCGCTGCGAACGAAATGAAAATAATTAGCGCTGCGCTAGCCTTACTCACAATGTAGTACAAAGCAAAAACTACAGATTAACTGTTTAGGAAGAAAAACACACAGTACATTCAATTTACCGCTTTAGCTAGCCACCAAAATTGCTAACTCGTATGGTAATCACCGTAGCTGCCTTCATATCTCAGTGCTAATTGCAATGTGTTATGATCATATATGTTGACAGGACAGTTTAGTTTGTACACCTTTATGAACTCACTGACCTTATGTACTGGTTGTTGTTTAATAGTTTAGCAGATCGCGTTAGCATTTCATGCTACTTTTTAATTTGTGAGAGTTTTTTGCTAGCCCAATCGGAGATGATGCTATCAGTGTGAAAGAATCTCAAGCAGGAAGTTGTTTGTTTGTTTTTAGGCACTGACAAACATTAACCATGAAAACAGGAAGTTAGCCGCCATGTGTAAAGGATTAGCTTATCGCATTCGCTAAACAAAAACAAACACGGTGTAGTTACAAAATGCATACAATCCCATTATACACATGATGAATATGAAACTAGCATTATCAGTAAATGATGTCTGAGCTGCAGCAGAGTGATAGTCATGCTAAAGTAATCAGTAATGCTAGCGTGTAGTCACAAGATAATTGCGTTGACGTGGTGCGTGCAAATCAGACTCGTTTCCAAGAAACTCAAACCTGATAGTTTTTATTCTAGCGCTGTGTGTTTGAATGTTGGTGTTGTTGTGTGTGTGATGGGGTTAGCACTGATGTTGACCCACTCCACAAACAGGAAGTAGGCAATTGCGCCGAGGACGTTGTAGCTGTTCTCTGAGGGTCTCTGAGCTGTGATTTGTGCTGCGATTTAATGGCACTAGGGATGTGGGAAGCGTCTTCACCCAGTGTGTGTTCAAGAATTTAATGTTGAAGTTCTAGTTTTGCTAAGTAATTAGCTGTTTTTGCTTAGATTAGCATCGCTAGTGCTTCTACTTTGGGTTAGATGTTTGAGGGTGATAAAACTGGCAAGTAATCCGTTTCACAATCGCTTTTAATATGATAGAATCACAGCAACATGCTAACAAATCACAAAATCACGCATTTTAGCATAGCATAGCAGTGCGTTAGCAACCACTCAGAATGACTTAGCATTGTGGCCGTTTTGTGTTTTGGTTTGTTGGCGTCTAAAATTAGAGTTGTTTTGTTCTTGTAATGTATGGAGATGTAGTTTTGTGCTCGCATTACACGCATCTGGATTGTATACAAGGCTAGCGGCTCACTGGGAAGAGTTTTTAATTTCGCTCCCATCAGGTCTGGCTTGTAAATGACTATCATGATTATTTAACGTTCACTCGGTGCTCCGTTCCGTGTGTGTGTGAGTGTGTGTGTGATTACAGGCCTGTGTACGCTTATCAAACCTCCCACAGCAGCTTAACGACTAAAACAACATGTCTTAAAGCGTTTGTACTCACCGCTATTATGCTAAGAATCACAGATGCTAACTTGTGGCCTACATATCAACTTGAATCATTTAAACTGGTTTAGATTTGTTGCAAATCCAATACAGCCAATAACTGCTGGTGTTTTTGTGCTTTACGGTCAATTTAGGTAGGCTAATGGATAATGTTAGCCAGTAGCTAATTAGCCAAGTAGCCTTCCCACCTCACATGTCTTGGTTTCTAGTTGACGATCCTGTTGTATTACAAAGTAAACTGAGTTGTGAATGCTGTTTCATATTTACGTTTCATCATCATTAGCATGTAGCATTCATGCTTGATTCTTAGCACAGGTCAGTATTTTTACATTATTGCATGGTTAGTCCATTCCCAGCTTACGTTTTTCATACCAGCTTACGAACAAGTCTCCTTGGTGCGCTAGTATAGTCTCCATCCTTGCTATCCACCATCTACTTGGCATTAGCGCTAAACACAATCCCGTTTCTGAGTAACATCATTTGGAGTGTCATGGTTAGCTAGTTTCAAGACTAGCTTCTTGCTATCCTGCTAATCTCATGGAATCACAAAGTGTTTCTCATTATTGTCTTGATATAGTGATCAAAATCAATTTTACTTTCGTAATGTGATGTATTTCTGGATATGTAATGAGGAATTATGACGACAAGTTTGCAGCAGGATAGCTAGCTACTTGCTATCATGCTAATCGTATGAATTCTGGATATATAATGAGGAATTATCAGCAACAGGGTGGCTAGCTTCTTGCTATAATGCTAATCTCCCAAAATCACACTTTATTTCTCATTGAAGTCTTGATATAGTGATCAAAATTAATTTTACTTTCGTAATGTGATCTATTCATGGATATATAATGAGAAATTATGATGACAAGTTCACAACAGCGCAGCTACCTTCTTGCTAACATGCTAATCTCATGAGATCACAAAGTATTTCCAACTAAAATTGTTGATATTGAAGTCAAAAACCAAATTTACTTTTGTAATGTGAAGAATTTCTGGATGTATAATTAGAAATTATGATGACAAATTTGCAACATGACAGCTAGCTACATGCTATCATGCTAATCTCATGAAATCACAAGGTATTTCTCATTTAAATCGTGATATAGTAATCAAAAGCAGTTTTTTCTTTCGTCAGTTGTCAGCTAGCATGTAAATTAGATTGACCACCAGGAGGGGCTGCTGTGCCGCTTGACCGCGGTGCCCCGACATCTTGTTATTGAGTTATAATGAGTTCCTTAACTATTTATCTGCTAATTTATTTATGATGAAGTTGTAGCGGCGTGTTTGCCAAGCCTGGGAGTCATTAAGGGACTAATTAGTGGAGTTTTCGTGGCAGCCATGTTTGGTGGCGGAGAGAGTTCATGGCTTCTGCGTGGCAGACGAGGCCGTTTCTGACAAGCTCTCGCTCTCTTCCCCGGGTGCTGGTCGTAACATCGGCACGCTGGCACTTTTCCAGGCCACCTGGTGTGCGGCAGAGCCACATGTCTCCAGGGCAGGTTAAAACCTGGCGCAGCGCTCACCAGAGCTCCGGGGGCACACATATATACGAGCCACACACGCCGATGCTCCTTTCAGATGCGGATCACAGCTGCCGGGTCACCGCCGCTCCGGGCGCCATCGTTACTGACCGCTGCTGTTACATTATACTCCGAGACGGAAAACTACTAGTTTATATTTCTAGATTTACAATACATTGATGTCAAAATATATATTTTTTTATATATAATTATAAGTTTGATATTTTAAGCTTAAAAACATTAATTGAGGTTATAATCAATTTTAACATTGATATGACCGCTGCTGTTACATTATACTCCGAGACGGAAAACTACTAGCATGGCTAGTGTTTGTTAGGGTTCTTAAAAACATGTTTTCTGTATTTTTTTTTTTATTTCAATTTTTATTTTGGGTAAGCTTTAGAGTGTTAAATATTTTTACTTTTTTATATTTCTAGATTTACAATACATTGATGTCAAAATATATATTTTTTTATATATAATTATAAGTTTGATATTTTAAGCTTAAAAACATTCATTGAGGTTATAATCAATTTTAACATTGATATTTAGAATATAAAATATTATCATAATAAGTTTAATATGTTAGATGTGAGGTTATAAATAATTTTAATATTAATATTTTAATATTTAAAATGTAATTTTGTATTTTGTACAATTCTACGTTCAATATTTTAAGGATAAGAGCCTACATT